>NC_083817.1:84513-129376 GCF_015708825.2 Lethenteron reissneri
ATGCATCTCCGGTCTCAAACCACACGTCAAAATTCTAGATTTGAAGCTTTCGTGACTGCAAGGATTCATATTCTTAGGTTTTTTCGGTAAAGTCACGTAGGCAAAAAATTTAAATTAATAAAAGTCAAATAAAAATAAAATTAAAATCACGACGTTTCGGAGACAACACAAGCTTCCGTCTTCAGGTGGAACCGTCACAGCACGATAGCTGTATCAAGTGATACAGCTATCGTATCTGTATCAAGTGACACAGCTATCGTGCTGTGACGGTTCCACCTGAAGACGGAAGCTTGTGTTGCCTCCGAAACGTCGTGATCTTTATTTAATTTTTATTTTACTTTTATTAATTTTAATTTTTTTACACACGTCAATACTTGAGTTGCATTTTCCTTGACTCTGCTGGTGACCCGCACATAGGCAGTTGTTCTGTCTTTCTCAAGGCCGGGCCTTGGAATTACATGCCTCACTGGACCATCAGCTCCTGAGCGATGCCAGCGAGCTGGCATAAATGGCACAATCTCATTCCACACCCACCCATCAAGCTCAACGTCATCCAACAAAAATACCACATCATGGAAGGGTTAGACCCGGTCCACTGGGTCTCCAGGCACTTTCCCTATTGGTTAGTCTCGAAGTTGGGTCACTGCAAACTAATTCTTAATCATCGTTATTATGTTTTTTATCAGCCACAATCAATCCACTGCTGGATGAAGGCCTCCGAGCATCATCACCTATCCCTCACAGCCGTGTGATGCGGCATTCCATTCAGCAGCACCGACACACGAGCTGATTTCATCACTCCATCGCTGTGGGAATAGACTCAACTGAAGTCATTTTCTGGGATTGAAGTTGGGCTGGGTGTGTCATGGCTCAATTTTGAAGACTTTTCCAGATAAAAACCTGCTTGTCCAGTGGTCCACCGCAACCCTGTATTGTAGATAGCAGGCAATGCCATTGGCTGACATACGCATTGCCCATCGACTTGTTTTTATCTTCCTGATTTGGCTTTCACGGTCAAGCTGTGCTTGCTTTCAGGTGAGTAAATGACGCTCCATGAAATCACGAATTAAAATTCATTCTTACCGTCAAGATAAATACATGCATGCATTGAATTGTGTACAAACGGCACGGTCACAGTTGAAGCTGGATATGAGCACATTTATTGGCAGCAAGGGTTGCTGGACTTATATCCAAAGTAGTGTGCTTGTATCAGACCTTGCCCTTTACCCGTCCGCCACCAGTGTAATGCAAGAGTCTGTTGCTTATATCAGAATTTTGCGTAACATCAATTATTTGGTGATAGTGCGTTGAGATTGATGCAAAGGCACGAATAACAAAACATAGCACGTTGTTTATGTGGGATCAAGAAGGGCTATTGCCTGGAATGTCACCTACGATATACGTTTCGTTGAGGCCACAGTATTATTGGCAAACGTGTTTCATTTTTTGTTCTTAGATAAGGTGTGCCTATATGCAGCTCCTGCTGTAATGATGGTTGTTGTGCACGTAACACGTAATACGCGAATGACACATTTAGGCACATGGGGCGAACACAATCGTACATTAACACATTTCTGCGGAGGGAGCTGGTAGGAACGTTGGGTTGCTCGGTCAATGGCCAGGGTCAACGGCGGCGTGGTGTATTCCGCAAATATGCCCGACTGTGAGGGTGGGCACAAGCCGGCGGGAGTAGGTTAAACGTTGAGTTTTATAAGGGCACCACGGGGTGACAAGCCCCTCCCCACCCAGCCCCACCCCTCCCACCCCCCACCCAGCCCCACCCTCCCCACCCAGCCCCACCCTCCCCACCCAGCCCCTCCCCACCTTCCTCACCCAGACCCTCTCCACCCTCCCCTCCCCACCCAGCCCCTCCCTCCCCACCCAGCCCCTCCCTGTACGACGGACACAATAATCCCCTGTCGGGCTGGTTGTAACCAGGAGGTTCCTACCAGTAAAAGGCAGAATACATGAGGACAATACAAAGAAGAGCAAAAACGAGGCAAAAAAATATATAATTATGGAATCACTTTCTGGGAGACGGGCGGTGGTGTTGGTGGTGGTGGTGTGAATTGCTTTATGCCTCCTAATTTAGACAGAAGATAAAGAGTAGATGAAACAGAATCCATTATTGAACCTTTGACCTCTTGGTGGGTGTTGGGTGGGTTTTGTCTCCAAGTCTGATTTCCTGCGGTTGATTTGCCCCCGAAGTCAGATTTATACCACTGAGAGCAGACACACTTTGATGTGACAACCGCTCAATGATGAATTTAAAGTGACTTGAAAGGAAACACTTTGCCCTATATATTCAGATTTTACAATATGTTGGAAATCCATTTTACGATAACACAAATGTTACTTGTATGTTTCGCTAAGCTTCAAAATAAATGGCTCGCAGATAAAAGTAGGTGACCGGTAAGCACCGTAACATGTATCTTCCACCACCAGCAGTTCATCGAATCGTCGTCACGATTCAATGAATCAAAGGCAGCTTTTTTGTCTCGTTTCTACGAGCTCGTTTGCATTGTTTCAAATTTTTTGTTCCGTTTTCACCGTTTCGTTCACACCATTCATCTAAAAGTACAATGAGCAATAATTGTAGATATCATCCGCTTAATTCGTGACGATGTAAAAATTCGAGAGCACGAACCGAATTTGAATCTTAGATTTGAAGCTTTCGTGACTGCAAGGATTCATACTCTTAGTTCTTTCGGTAAAGTCACGTAGGTAAAAAATGAAATAAAAATTAATGAAAATAAAATATTTTGTTAATTTTTAATAAAAATATATTTTTTTGTTTTTAATAAAATATTTTTATTAATTTTTATTTCACTTTTTACCTACGTGACTTTACCGAAATAACTAAGAGTACGAATTTGAATCGCTAAACGTCTCATCACCGTTGCATTGCCAAGCAGTCAGCGACTCTGACGAGGGCAATGATTATTGCATCAAGAGATCAATGTGCCGTTCGTTTGGGAGATTACTCACACACCCGCTCCACTGCACGGCGTTTGGGGTGCACACGCACGCCACACCACATTGTTGCCGTCACAGTAACGAGAGGGGACACCATTTCGCCTGCTGTCCCGATAACCGGAAATACGTTCCATAAATGGCTAGGAATTTTTTTTCGTTGGGTTCGATCACGTAGATTGGTAAGGTAGTCACGTAAACGAAAAGTGCTTATTAAATTTCGATTTAAAGCTTTCGTGACTGCAGGGATTCATCTTCTTGGTTCTTTCGGTAAAGTCACGTAGAAGTAATAAAATAATAAAAAATAAAACATAATAAAATAATTCTCACGACGTTTCGGCCACAACGCAAGCAGCCGTCCTCATGTGAAGAAACGGACGGCTGCTTGCGTTGAGGCGAAACGTCGTGAGAATTTTTATCATGTTTTATTTTTATTATTTTATTACTTCTACGTTACTTTACCGAAAGAACCAAGAAGATGAAGTGCGTATTAGTTACGAGTTCAGCACACCGGTGTGTTGGAGAGTAAACCCACAATATTTAACGACGCATTTATATTTACGCGATCTAACCCAACAAAAAAACCTCTGTTATGGGTTATATAGCTTGCAAAAGCCTCCGCGTTAAACTGAAAATACCGTTCATTTTCACACCATCAAAAGCTTCGTATTTTATTTCCTCTCCGGGAAAGCAGATTGGAATATAATCTGAACGTAACAATTTTTTTTTTTACCGTGGATGATTATTGAGTGTGAGTGGTGTTCGGTGTTTTTTTGGGGAAAGAGCAATTTGTCCACTGCAATTTTTTTTTAAATATCACGTATGAATATATTTTTTGTGTATATATATATAAAATAATCTCTCGCCTGCGGTTGCCTTCTGCAGACAAAACACAAGACCGATCGCTCCGATGCTTTGTTATTATTCCTTTCATTTTGGCGCTGCAAAGAGGTTCACCATATAATGTTTTGATCATGACAACGCTGGCACTCGTACGTCAAAAGAAACACAACAATAACACATGTCTCGTAATCAAATTTGAAGATTGCATTAACCGATGTGGAATGATTGAGTGGGGCTAGGAATGTGGTGTGGTGGGGGGAGGGGTATTTCCCCCATTTCCTTAATGGGAGATTGCAAGCGACTAAGTGAACCTAACCACCCTAGTTTTCAAATCTCGCGCAGGGTCAACATCGACCACGAATATCTGAACCGATCCCAGAGCCGACTCATCCTGAAATGAGTACCTTGCGTGGTGTGTGAGCATCATCACTGGGGAGACAAAGGCGGCCGGGGGTGGTGCTGGCCACAGCACCACATCGTGTGCCGTACCGGCTTTAATTTGTGCTCGCGAACAAAATTTGCCCCAACAGTCTGAAAAATATATATATGGTGGTGGGGGGGGGGTGCCTTCATCCTGAGTGTGCTGGCTGAACTGCTGCTGCTTGCCGCCATTTCCATTTCCGTGGGATCCACGTGTCCTTGTGAATGCTCACCCGCTTCTATCAGCACTGGTGAGATTCCCAAAGTGTTTTCTATTTGAGAACGATCCTCCTGCCCTTGACGGAGCCTCTCCCCCCCCCCCCGGCTGCCCTAATCCAGCAGCGGCGTTATGAGGATGATGTGGCAGTGGCGCATCTTGCAAGCTTAGCTCAGATAATCGATGCAACTTTTTGCAAACTTTAAGAAGTTACGGCTGGGAAAACTTCGTGCTTTAATGTCGGCAGTAAAAATGACAAATGTGACACTTTGCATCGAGACAGTGAAATATGCTCGTAATTGCAAACAGCAAATCACACGCTTTTTGTTTTGGCTAGAGCATCCACGTTTGCCGTCACTCCTGCTAATGTGCTTCATATATATTTTTGGAGGGATGTGTGGTGGGAGGATGGGGAGGTGGAGAAGTAAGGGGGGGGGGGCTTGTTGTTGCTTGGCCGTAGCTGTGGCAGGAGTTATGGGTTGGGTGCGATGCAGACGCTCGGCGTTACTGCACTGGAGGAGAACGTGAGAAGCCTTTGTCACCTAAACACGGCACATCTCTCCGAGATAACCTGCTCCAGTACGGCGTCATCACGCCGGCGTCGCTCGTCAAGTGAATGAGCCCCTCGGCGTGACACCGCTGTGCTGATTGCGCGAACCTGGCACCCACTCCCGAATACATTGATAAGATGACACGGGGGTGGGGGACGGGGAGTGACAGGTACGGTCCGATTTGCCGATGGCGCGACGTTCAAACGTTCAAACGCCTCGCCGCGTTCAGCTCTTCGCGCCGTGGCCGGCAGAAGGAGAATGCGGCTATCGGTGTTCTCCATGCACGGGCGTGACCCCGTGAGTTCATCCTGCAGATGAGGAGCCGGCGGAGAGCTCAGCTAAACGAAACTATATTTATTTATCTTCTTGGTTCTTTCGGTAAAGTCACGTAGAATGGAAATAATAAAATAATAAAAATAAAACATAATAAAATAATTCTCACGACGTTTCGGCCACAACGCAAGCAGCAGTCCTCAGGTGGAGAACAGGTCTGTCGAGAAGACAGTCTTATTTTATTATGTTTTATTTTTCTTATTTTATTATTTCCATTCTACGTGACTTTACCGAAAGAACCAAGAAGATGAATCCCTGCAGTCACGAAAGCTTTAAATCGAAATATATTTATTTATATGCATTCATGAATTCCCCCACCCCTCCACTTCGCGCAAGAAGAGCGCACGAGCATTGTCACCACATCTACGCCTCTATTTAAGGAACGAAACGGGAGGACTTCACGAATCTGGCTGTCGCCTGATGAAGCTGGTTGTAATTACTGGCAAAACGTCGTACTCGGATTGTAAATGTTGAGGCTTGGCTCTCCAACACACCGTTGTGCTGTACTAGTGACGAATTGGCACGTTCTGTTTACGTGACAAACCTTAATCATTGGCTTTGTCGGGTGGTAGCGGGTTTAACGACACATTTAAATAACTACGCAATCTAGCCTCCCAAAAACACCTGTATTATGGATGATATTGGTCGCGAAAGCCTACGTGTTAAAATAAACAATTATTTTTTGTACTGGGTAATGCCCACTGAGCTGTATAGCTCGTTTTCAGAAGGAACCTGGCCACAATTGATAGCTCAATTAAGTGGCTTATCGCGTGGAAATGAACAGTAAAGAAAATACTCTAAACGTACATTTCTAAATGTGGAGGGGACAAACCTGGAGGACCCGGAGAAAAATCCACGCGACCACGGGGAGAACATGCAAACTCCAAATTTCCACAGGCGTTAGGATCGGGATCCAACCCACGACCTCTTGTATACCAGGCGAGGTAGTTAACATCTCGCCACCTTGGCGGGGAATTGGCTGCTGTGACGTTGAATCAAGCACCTTGGACAAGACAAGCAGGCCAGACACTTTTGCAACTTAAAGCCTCGGAGCAGGTCCACACTCTTTCAAGGAAACGTTTTCCCTGAATCTCGTGAAACTGGCAATACTGGTTCGGCGCAGTGCCGGATTAAGCTAGTGCGGGGCCTGTAGCATATGTTATAAAGGGGTCCTAAAGAAATAAATATATTAAAACACACATTATTTTGCATAGTAAAGTAATAGTATTTTTTCATTTGTTATACAACCAGATAATACGACAAACGCTAACCTTAAACACCTAGTCGTTCGTAAAAGTTCAAGGCAGTATAGTACTATAGTAATAGAGCAAGTGCAGAATCACTGAACTCGAATTGATAGCGTCAAACCATTTAGCGCGGGGCCCTTGAAAGTGCGGATCCCGTAGCTACTACACATGTAGTAGCTACATATGTAGCTATTATGTAGTAGCTACTTGTGATACGAGGATAAACCGGCACGCTCTGGTTCGGCGGGGTCGTCCAATGCTCATCGCCGCTGCTGTCACGCGACTCGACGGCTTGTTCCTTCCAACCATAACAACAGCGCCGCGTCACTCGTGCATACTTTGCACGTGGCCTCCCTGGCAGATGTCACGCTCTTGTGTGAGCCGCGTGAGAGGGAGCGAGAGAGGGGCGCTGTGGTGATGGCTCACTCTGCCCAATTCCTGCTGCACCACAATCGTTGTCGCTCAATTGCTTTCTTTTTGTGTCTCTCGCTGACGGAGCCGCCGACGATGTTGTGAACGAATGTTTGCTCTCTTGTTTTATTCCGACTGCTCTGGCCACCGTTGTCTCGCGAGTTCAAATAAAATGTCCAATCGGAACTCTCGCAGATGCATGTAAATGACCCCCCCCCCCACTCCCCGCTCCCATGTTCGACAATAATCTGCCAAAGGAGATTTCACAGAACTGCTTCTGAGATCACTTCAAATGACTTATTTTAATCCACTAAACATCGGAGTTGCTCTCTCCACATGCTCTGCTGCAGAGCGATGTCCATTGCATGGCTTTTGAACCGATATATTATTTCAATCCTTTGGGCTGAGATTTTTGCCAAACGAAGTGCAGAACCAAATGTAATGCGACTGTTTTTGTGCGCAGTCACTGGTGAACAGCCAAACCATCAACTCACCACACACACGAGAACCCAGTTTAATCACGCGTTGATTTGAATCCAATAATGTCAGCCGTGCTAACTCATTGACCCCATTGTAGTTTTGCAGCCTGCTCATATTTGATTTTGATAAAATCATCCTTCAACAGTGTTTTACAGATCTCAAAAAAAATAATATAAGCTATCAAAACGACTCACTGAATATCGCCGCGTTAACATTTCCGACAGCTTGTTCACACGTGAAGCGTGTTATAATTACACATTTTTTCGCTAATGACAAGTGAATATGTAATATGCTAGTCTTTTGTCATCATGGCATTGCACTTTTGCTGACTTGTACTAAGTTAATGCTGAGTTCTTGCAGTTTGCAGCTCGGGTATGCTGCGCTTCTTGGAAACCGGTCGGCATGAATGAAATATGATTCAGCCTCTGCTGCCCACCACCAGCGCCTGATGACACTTATCCTTTTTGCTGGCGCTTCCAGATGCACTTCTGTGGCCGTCTGGAACGCTCTTTCTTCCGATATTAGGAAGCCACTGGAGCTATGCACTTAAAAATCTACATTGACAAACTCATTTCTTTAGAACTGCTTTTCGTGTTTAGATCGTTGTCCTTCCGCCCGCACCTCCGATTATCGCGGTTGGCTATGTACGGTGCGAGAGAAGTTCAACATACATACACCTACCCAAGCACCACCCCAAGACACACAAGGGGAAGGCCTGGGTGCCAAGTTCATATTCTCAGGGGTTAAATTGTAAAGGAAAACGCCGTTACTGTTAAATTCCCTCGTGTTCTCTCCCTCCCCTCCTGCCACCCCGGAATATCTCAGCATTAATGCAGGACACTAGGTTTAGCTATCATGCAAAGGGGCCAGGTGAAAAAAGAATCCAATTGCATATACGTTTCAAATTATTCTTGATGTATGGGAAATCAAGTTACAGCGCTGCAATTGCCTTGATTACTCCACTGCTGGCTAAAGGGCTCTCCAGGTTTTCTCTGCCACGCTGTTCAGGTGGTAGTACCCACACTTTACCCTCAACACACCTGTGACCTGCCGGTCAGGTAATTGTGGTGTTGCCAATTTACGCTGCAGGTTGTACAGAGGCAGGCTCGGGGGGAAGGGGGGGACGGGTGGGGATTTAATAAATATGCCCCATTGGTTCCACTGTTGTACCGGGAGATTGAACCGGTGACCTCTGGATCGCAAGTCCAGTGTGCTGACCATTACTCCATGGCAGCGTCCCTGCCGGGGTCAGGTGTGCATCTAACCCCGGTGACCTTGAACGTGACAAGGTTATATGCATGTACTTCCAATGCACCCTGTTCATCGATTAAAGTTGATTGTTACTTTCGCAAGAACATGTGTCAAATTGTGTCCGTGTGCGCGTGTGTGCACGCGAGAACTGAATCGTTTAGGATCTGTGCAAATTATATACTGTAGAAGCGAAATGCTAATGTTACATAGAGGCTAATGACGCGAATAAAACTGTCTAAAATGAGACAAAAAACAAGAGAAACCATACAAATAGAATGCGAAAAAATGGTCGTAAATTAATTAGATATTGAATCAAATCGTGGCCCTGAATCATTATAAATGAAGATAATTGGGGTGGAGGTGTGTTTGGATTTATAGAGTAAATTGAACACATACCATCAGCCACCGGGCCTTCTGGGAGTGCATCATTTCAGCAATACGAGCAATCCTTTGGCCTGGTTTCCCCTGAAAACCCCCCCACATTTAAGTGCTTGTAAATGTTGACAAGTCTGTTAACTATTTATCCAACTTCATTAGCCTATTTGTTAATTTGCATATATATGTAGGTAGCAGAGGCCTTGCCAGGTGTTCAGTCGCACCCCCCACCACCATGTGACTGTGATGAAAATGACTATTGATCATGGAGACGGGAAGATTATCAAAGAATAATGTACAGTTGTCTCATCGACACAATTGCCTGCGACTGCTCATCTCTCCGCATGGGCAAAACAAATTAGCAGGGTAGGAAGAGAGGTGGGGGGAGGAGGAGGAGGGGTATGGGGACATTGACTGCGACTGGAGCTCTCTAATCCGGCCTCACAGTTAAGTGATCACAGCAAGCACTGTGGAAATCTAAGTCCTGTTAAGAGGCTAAATGCCCGACTTGAAGTAGGCTACTTTGTTGTGAATTTCAGGACAACATTGCATTCCTGCGAAAGGAATCTTGTGCACGCAGAATAAAGTGGGTTTTTCCGTGGTGGCTGTATATTTGATTTTTGCACGTTCTATCTTCCCGTGGTCTTGTGGATTTTTAAATCCTTTATATTAAGTTCGCTTGCTTGCTTAGGACCGTGCAAATCTTTCGGTCGTTTTTTAACCCACTTCCCGTGATCCAATCGAGCTGACATTTTCCACACAGACTCGTTGTGCGTGACAATTAATGCTCGTGAATTTTTTTTTTAAATCCTTTATATTAAGTTCGCTTGCTTGCTTAGGACCGTGCAAATCTTTCGGTCGTTTTTTTAACCCACTTCCCGTGATCCAATAGAGCTGACATTTTCCACACAGACTCGTTGTGCGTGACAATTAATGTTCGTGAACATTTTTTTCCAAAATTTTACACTTTTTAGGACAAAAATATTATATTTAATTACCAATTGCTTAATGGTGCAATGCAATCATCTGACTCATAGGTGGCAGCCATCTCAAGCCAGAGAACGAGAGGACTCTAGCCGCCACGCATATAAAGGATTTATAGTGAAAAACTTTGTTTTTACGGGTTATACTTATTATCTGGGTCCTCTGGTGTTTCCGTCCACTTTTAAAAACGCGTGTTTAGAGTATTTGGCTGATAAGCCACTTCGTTGAGCTATCATTTGTGGCCAGGTCGCTTCTGAGCAGCAGCGACTGCATATAGCTCCGTGGGCCTTACCTGGTGAAATAAAATAGTTTAGTCGTTTAGCTTAAAGTGAACAAGTCCCCATATCTAATTTGAGCTCAAGCCACCTCTGAATTGACCCATAGCTAATCAAAGGCGCAGCCCTGAAATTGCTCGCTCGCACCACTGCCGGCAGAAGCACCTCCACAATAAAGAGTTCTAGAGAATCGCCCCCGAAGAGAGAGTGTATTTGGCCTATTCTTCCACGCTGTTCAGGCGTCTCGGAAGAGGTGGGAGTCGCCGCGCTTCAACCCACCACACGCAAACCTGCCGATCGACTAACCGTGGCACACACGTTTATGCTGCTCGGGAGGTGGTACCACCGACGTCGAACGTGCTAACCAGTGTACCCTTTAAAAGTCGGTCGCAATGAAATGTTTCACGAGAGCAATATGTTCAGATCACGAAAAACACATCAACCTAGGGTTTTACACGTAGCTGCATTGCAGCGTAATGTAAATTTAGAAGAAGAAAAAAAAATGCGATTGTTGACACTAATTGCACACTCTCTTCGACTGTAACACGAGGCGAAATCAAATTTCTTGTTATCGCATGACCTTAAAGGAGATCCTGCGCAGAGAAACACACACGGAGGCTGATTACAGCCATTCTCTTGAGTCTCAGGTGGTTGATGGAGTTCAGGAGCCCGACGATACGGCTGCTGAAAAGACCTGCCCCGAGTATGTAGTGGTCGGCGCCTGATTTGCTTTCACATAGATTCTGAACGTGCAGATAAGCGGGTGTCAGGTGAGAATGGTACAGAAAAAAAGAAAAGATCCAGCGAGCATTGAGGCTGAGCTCACCTGAATCATAATGGAGTTAGATGACGGGCCAATTGTTAGTGCCGAACATCTGGATGAATATCTATACCACGTGGATAAGAAAGGAATGGGGTGTTCGGGAAAAAGGCATCCTTGGGAAAAAAATGTTTTGCGCTGGTAAGAGAAGAAATATGAAATTGCTCGCAAAAATAGCCTCGGTTTTGCTAAGCGAAGGGCGGCTCTGGGGTGGATTTTAAATGGTCGCTATTTAGGGCACATCAGCGGGTTTATTTGTCTGGTGGAAATGCCCATAACAACCCAGGTAATGATGTTGTTTCGTTGTTAAATTGCACTCATTTTGGGGAACATTTCACAGAACGTAATGGGGCAGCAAAATTGGACTATGGGGAGAGCAGTACAGGACATGGTGTGACCTTCGCTGGGTCCTTATTACACAACTCGGTTTGAAATGCAATGCAAGTTGTGTTTTGTTGCCAAAAAACTTCACGATGGCTAAGGTCAAACACTAAAACTAACTAAAAATGTGGTTCATTTACGCGTGGGAAGTTTCACTGATTTCCAAAACTTTTTTTTTCAATAGCGCCCTGTATCGCGGATGTTTTCGCAGTTGCTTCTTTTTTCAAACGAATGTTTGGAAATATTGGACCAAAGACGAGTGTAAGGAGGAAACCTTATGGCCTCAATAAGCTCTCACCGCGTTTAATATTTAAATATTTTGCACTGATTAACATCGCGCCGCCACGCCAGGCCTGGTGTCTCCTCTTCTCTCCCACTGCCGCGTGACCTCCAGGGTTCAATCAAATTGCCAGCGACGGCACAATTCGTGATATCTGCAACTCCGATATCAGGGTCGGGGGGGGGGGTCATCGCAATCGAGGGATTGGTCATCTGTGTGTTGTCCGTGCAGGGAACGGAGTTTACAAATTGCCCATGGCATTTGAACATGGTGATTGGAATCTATTAAAAGTACTGGGCTCCGTGTCGAAATGCTCCTGGGCCTTAAGACAGAGACCAGAAATTACTGGGTTGTGTATTTCGTGTAATGAGAAGCGGTAGTTTCAGTGGTTTGCACACTGTTATGAGCAAACCCAGTGGGCCGGAGTTCGACTCCCTGCCGTGGCTAACATCAGAGCCAGGGAAATCGTTCTTACCACACCACCCCGTCACGCGCTATGCCGGCCACTGGGGTGCCACAGTGGCTAGGAGATGTTAACTACCTCGCCTGGTATACAGGAGGTCGTGTGTTCGATCCCGACCCTGACGACGCCTGTTGTATATTGCAATTTGCGTGTTCTCCCCGTCGTCGGTGTGTGGAGTTTTCTCCGGGTCCTCCGGTTTTTCACCCTCCACATTTAGAAACATACGTTTAGAGTATTTGGCTGCTGTACATTCCCACATGATGAGCCACTTCGTTAAGCTATCATCTGTGATAACCAGGGTCCTTCTGAAAGAGAGCTACATAGCTCAGTGGGCCTTACCTGATTAAAATAAAATACGTTTTAGTTTTCAGTTTTAGTTCGCTGATAGCACTTGCCCCAAAAGTCTATGTAGGTCTCTTTGTTTTTGACTTTGTCTGGTATGTAATGTATGTATGAACATAACCATAGAATGAATGATGTGCTTTTTTCCCAACAAAATGAGAATTATATTTGAATTGCAATTAATTGTATTTAACTGCTCTTTTTTTTTCATTAAAGACAGGCGATTGGTTTCTTGGTGGAAACATTACTCACGGTGCCATACATTTCGCAGGCTGGTTACTGAAACAGCTTATTAGGGGCTCGAGAAGAAGCAATTAAATTTGAAATTAAACAAAAGGCACGGGCGACATTATTTATGAGCAGATGTTATTGTTAAAAATGCACCGTGCTTGATACCGATGTCACATCTCCTGACGAATGCACCAGTTATGCTTGTGAGTCACGAGCGGAATGGAATAAGTTGTACGATTAGCACGTGTTTACACACTGTGCTTTGTTAATCCCCTTTAAATGGGTCATCTCGATACAGGGAGTATTGTCGATCCACAGACACACTCCAGAAAAAATATTGCGAACAATATTCCTTGGATACATCGCACTTATTGCACAGACCGCTATGAGAAGATTTACACATCCACATATAATCACACACACAGCACTGTATTAGCTAAAGGTGCAGCCCTGCAATTACTTTTTTACGCCACTGCTGGCGGGATGGCCTCCACTCAAGGGAGCTCTAGAACTCCCACCATCGAGTGTACTTGGCCTACTCTTCCATGCTGACCAGACGCCTTGGAAGAGCTGAAAGTATCCCACCCGTCTTTGCCCTCTACACGCCACCTGCCAACACAACTCATTGTGCCATTGGGTGTGGGGTAGCGCAGAGAGGGCATTTTAGAAATCTGGCCATTGTTTAAAACTGCCGCGCCGAAAGTCGAACCGCGCCCGCGGGATTGCAAGTCCTTTTTGCTTCGCATTATTACCAAAGGAGCACAATGTTCAGTATTGTACTTTTTTGTAAATGGTGTAACCAAAGAAACTGATCAATAATAGTCACAGTAACAAGAATGGACCACAATCTGGTTGCGTTGTGCAATTTATGAAAGAAAATATATTGACCATGACACACCTGTGACTACAAGGTTGAGTTTTTTTTTTTTACAATTCTCACACATAACGCCGAATATTATTTTAATTTTGCTCCTATCCCTTACGCATGGGGCAAATCCACGCCAACAGTAAATTACGAGAGCAACACGGGCATATTTCGACGGGGCGAGGAAACGGGCCATTTCGTTATCTCCACCAGCGCGGAACATTTGGAAACTACAAAGCCTGAAATGATGCCCGTGTTACATTTTGTGATTACCGCATTCTACGTCCCACTTTGTAATTCCTAAAAAAGAATTAGTCACAGAGTGTCTCCCAATGAGTCACCCCCCCACCCCACCGGTGATTCAATTAATATTCGCGATGCACAGATCGATTCGACAATCTATATACTGTATATTTATTTTGTACAAACTCAATAAATTCGACAATAACACTGTGGCCTTAAAAATAAAAGTATACAATAGATTACGTTTTGGGCATGGATCTACACGTACAAAAAGAAGGCCCCTTGCCTAAACGTTGCCTATTAATATTTTTTAAGGCCACAGCGGAATTGATGAATGTGTGGAGTTTGTTGTAATTTTGTGCACCTCTGCCAATGCAGTATCACCAAATATATGTACGTTTTGTATGTCTGTTTAAAATTCCAGTGAACGGCATCGCCTCCCTTCTCGACTGTTTTGTTGAGTCCTACGATGGTTGTCCAAAGTTTGTGGTTGATGAGATCGTAGCGCCTCGAGTGGCTGCAGGAATAATGTAAAACCATTAACATCTACGGATGGAAAAAAACTTTTCACACTGGCGATGCAACGCAGGCCGAGGTGCGTCTTGGAAGGGCTGTTTTATTTGCCGGAACGTGCAGAGGCAGGAGCACACACAGAATCTTCCAGGGAAACTATTCCAATCAAGGCACTGCGATCTCTTCTCTGGAGACCCTTCATCCTTATTCCCTCGACCTTTTGACTTTTCGACCTTTCGACCTTTCGCCTCACCTCGCTCGTCCAACGTTAATCGCCTTTAACAATAAAACATTTTTTGGGGGTTAGATCGCGTAAATATGAATGCGTCACCATTGGTACCTCATTTGCCAGTAAAAATATGATAATTGTTTCTTTACACTTTTATCTGGCAACAAAACTGACACCTGTTTTACGAGGAGTCATGTTTGCATAGACCACAATACCTGCAGTCATAATGCAAACAAAAAACATAACTTTGATAATGTATGCACTGTCCTTGAAGTTGATTGGTCCACACCCGAGACAGCTTTCCTTAGAGCCTAGTCTCACATGCATTGTCTTTGAGTTTTACGCCTTTTGGCGTCATCTGGTCCAACACGTGTGAGAGTAGACTTTAAGGAAAGCTGTCTCGGGTGTGGACCAATCAACTTCAAGGACAGTGCATACATTTTTTAGAGTTATGTTTTTTGTTTGCATTATGACTGCAGGTATTGTAGTCTATGCAAACATGACTCCTCGTAAAAAAGGTGTCAGTTTTGTTGCCAGATAAAGGGTAAAAAAACAATTATCATATGAATGCTTCGTTAAACCCACCACCACCCGACACAGCCAATTAGTAAGGTTTGTCACGTAAAACAAAACGTGCCAATTAGCTGCTGCTTGAGCACACCGGTTGTGTGTTGGAGAGTAAAACCCCTCAACGTTGCTCGGTCCTTGCAGAATTCTGCGGTGCGTCGTGAAAAATCGCAAATAACACAACCGCTGCGATGCAAGGAACGTACGGTATTTGTACTCCGTGGTGCTATTGATCAAGCACGGGTTTTGTTGTTGTTGTTGTTGTTGTTTGTTGTCGTTTTCCCTGCCCGGCTCGCGCTCACGATGCAAGTGCGGCGTCCTCGCTTCTTTACTCCGTCTAACGAAGGCGGATTAATTAAGACGCTTCAAATCGCCTGCCCGAGGTCAAGGGTGGTGGTGTGGGAGGTCTGATGGAGGGGCGCGCGCAAAGTAATTTGTACACGATTGCATATACACGTTAACGGCGCAACAAGGCAGCTTGCAGACACGCTACATTTGGCTCTTAATGGATTTGACATTTATAAAGATGTTCGATAGAGCAAATGGGACGAAATTTCGAGTAAACTATTCGAAAGGTAAAGAGCAAAAAAGCATAGCGAATTTACAATTCCGCTTAATTAATTGAGTACACGTAAAGGACACGACAGTGGGAAATTGGAAATCGCAAAACGTGGAAATTACAATCGTTATAAAAAAACATTTTCGGCACAATAATTGCAGTTTAAATATCTCGCACTCCGTTAATTAACGAGGAAGGAGTATTTACTTAAAGACGAGGTGAAACGTCATTTTTGTCACAGGTTCTCGCTTTCGGGGGAAATTTGGATAGGAAAAGCAGACGCAGCGAAAGCCTTACAATATAACATAAATGCATGACCAAATTACCAAAATAAACGCTTAAACTTTAGCAAGAGAACACTTAGATAACCAGGTCATGCTTCATACACAGACTTTGGAGTTCCAATGTATTCTCACCAGCTAAAATAATTCAAACAATGCATTTACAACGACAACGTTTGACACACATCTACAATCAAAGCAAACATCTGCATTCAGATTGTCAAAGAGATGAATTCAGTTGATCGGTGAAAACCGACTGAGAATAATAAACTAAATAAACCACATTCTTATATTTCGATTTAAAGCTTTCGTGACTGCAGGGATTCATCTTCTTGGTTCTTTCGGTAAAGTCACGTAGAAGGGAAGTAATAAACAATAAAAATAAAACATAATAATAATTCTCACGACGTTTCGGCTGCTTGCGTTGTGGCCGAAACGTCGTGAGAATTATTTTATCATGTTTTATTTTTATTGTTTTATTACTTCCCTTCTACGTGACTTTACCGAAAGAACCAAGAAGATGAATCCCTGCAGTCACGAAAGCTTTAAATCGAAATAAGAATGTGGTTTATTTAGTTTATTATTCTCAGTCGGTTTTCACCGATCAACTGAATTCATCTCTTTGACAATCTGAATGCAGATGTTTGCTTTGATTGAGATGTGTGTCAACGTTGTCGTTGTAAAATGCATTGTTTGAATTTATTTTAGCTGGTGAGAATACATTGGAACTCCAAGTCTGTGTATGAAGCATGACCTGGTTATCTAAGTGTTCTCTTGCTAAAGTTTAAGCGTTTATTTTGGTAATTTGGTCATGCATTTATGTTATTATTGTAAGGCTTTCGCTGCGTCTGCTTTTCCTATCCAAATTTCCCCCGAAAGCGAGAACCTGTGACAAAAATGACGTTTCACCTCGTCTTTAAGTAAATACTCCTTCCTCGTTAATTAACGGAGTGCGAGATATATTTAAACTGCAATTATTGTGCCGAAAATGTTTTTTATAACGATTGTAATTTCCACGTTTTTGCGATTTCCAATTTCCCACTGTCGTGTCCTTTACGTGTACTCAATTAATTAAGCGGAATTGTAATTCGCTATGCTTTTTTGCTCTTTACCTTTCGAATAGTTTACTCGAAATTTCGTCCCATTTGCTCTATCGAACATCTTTATAAATGTCAAATCCATTAAGAGCCAAATGTAGCGTGTCTGCAAGCTGCCTTGTTGCGCCGTTAACGTGTATATGCAATCGTGTACAAATTACTTTGCGCGCGCCCCTCCATCAGACCTCCCACACCACCACCCTTGACCTCGGGCAGGCGATTTGAAGCGTCTTAATTAATCCGCCTTCGTTAGACGGAGTAAAGAAGCGAGGACGCCGCACTTGCATCGTGAGCGCGAGCCGGGCAGGGAAAACGACAACAAACAACAACAACACAACAAAACCCGTGCTTGATCAATAGCACCACGGAGTACAAATACCGTACGTTCCTTGCATCGCAGCGGTTGTGTTATTTGCGATTTTTCACGACGCACCGCAGAATTCTGCAAGGACCGAGCAACGTTGAGGGGTTTTACTCTCCAACACACAACCGGTGTGCTCAAGCACAGCTAATTGGCACGTTTTGTTTTACGTGACAAACCTTACTAATTGGCTGTGTCGGGTGGTGGTGGGTTTAACGAAGCATTCATATGATAATTGTTTTTTTACCCTTTTATCTGGCAACAAAACTGACACCTTTTTTACGAGGAGTCATGTTGCATAGACTACAATACCTGCAGTCATAATGCAAACAAAAAACATAACTCTAAAAAATGTATGCACTGTCCTTGAAGTTGATTGGTCCACACCCGAGACAGCTTTCCTTAAAGTCTACTCTCACACGTGTTGGACCAGATGACGCCAAAAGGCGTAAACTCAAAGACAATGCATGTGAGACTAGGCTCTAAGGAAAGCTGTCTCGGGTGTGGACCAATCAACTTCAAGGACAGTGCATACATTATCAAAGTTATGTTTTTGTTTGCATTATGACTGCAGGTATTGTGGTCTATGCAAACTGACTCCTCGTACAACAGGTGTCAGTTTTGTTGCCAGATAAAAGTGTAAAGCAACAATTATCATATTTTTTACTGGCAAATGAGGTACCATGGTGACGCATTCATATTTACGCGATCTAACCCCCAAAAAATGTTTTATTGTTAAAGGCGATTAACGGTGGACGAGCGAGGTGAGGCGAAAGGTCGAAAGGTCGAAAAGTCAAAAGGTCGAGGGAATAAGGATGAAGGTTCTCCAGAGAAGAGATCGCAGTGCCTTGATTGGAATAGTTTCCCTGGAGATTCTGTGTGTGCTCCTGCCTCTGCACGTTCCGGCAAATAAAACAGCCCTTCCAAGACGCACCTCGGCCTGCGTTGCATCGCCAGTGTGAAAAGTTTTTTTCCATCCGTAGATGTTAATGGGTTTTACATTATTCCTGCAGCCACTCGAGGCGCTACGATCTCATCAACCACAAACTTTGGACAACCATCGTAGGACTCAACAAAACAGTCGAGAAGGGAGGCGATGCCGTTCACTGGAATTTTAAACAGACATACAAAACGTACATATATTTGGTGATACTGCATTGGCAGAGGTGCACAAAATTACAACAAACTCCAACATTCATCAATTCCGCTGTGGCCTTAAAAAATATAGATAGGCAACGTTTAGGCAAGGGGCCTTCTTTTGTACGTGTAGATCCATGCCCAAAACGTAATCTATTGTATACTTTTATTTTTAGGCCACAGTGTTATTGTCGAATTTATTGAGTTTGTACAAAATAAATATACAGTATATAGATTGTCGAATCGATCTGTGCATCGCGAATATTAATTGAATCACCGGTGGGGTGGGGGGGGGTGACTCATTGGGAGACACTCTGTGACTAATTCTATTTTTAGGAAATTACAAAGTGGGACGTAGAATGCGGTAATCACAAAATGTAACACGGGCATCATTTCAGGCTTTTGTAGTTTCCAAATGTTCCCGCGCTGGTGAGATAACGAAATGGCCCGTTTCATCGCCCCGTCGAAATATGCCCGTGTTGCTCTCGTAATTCTGTTGGCGTGGATTTGCCCCATGCGTAAGGGATAGGAGCAAAATAAATAAATATTCGGCGTTATGTGTGAGAATTGTAAAAAAAAAAAAACTCAACCTTGTAGTCAACAGGTTGTCATGGTCAATATATTTTCTTTCATAAATTGCACAACGCAACAGATGTGGTCCATTCTTGTACTGTGACTATTTATTGATCAGTTTTCTTTGGTTACACCATTTAACAAAAAAGTACAATACTGACATTGTGCTCCTTTGGTAATAATGCGAAGCAAAAAGGACTTGCAATCCCGAGGGCGCGGTTCGACTTCTCGGCGCGGCAGTTTAAAACAATGGCCAGATTTCTAAAATGCCCTCTCTGCCGCTACCCCACACCCAATGGCACAATGAGTTGTGTTGGCAGGTGGCGTGTAGAGGGGCAAAGACGGGTGGGATACTTTCAGCTCTTCCAAGGCGTCTGGTCAGCATGGAAGAGTAGGCCAAGTACACTCGATGGTGGGAGTTCTAGAGCTCCCTTGAGTGGAGGCCATCCCGCCAGCAGTGGCGTAAAAAAGTAATTGCAGGGCTGCACCTTTAGCTAATACAGTGCTGTGTGTGTGATTATATGTGGATGTGTAAATCTTCTCATAGCGGTCTGTGCAATAAGTGCGATGTATCCAAGGAATATTGTTCGCATATTTTTTCTGGAGTGTGTCTGTGGATCGACATACTCCCTGTATCGAGATGACCCATTTAAAGGGGATTAACAAAGCACAGTGTGTAAACACGTGCTAATCGTACAACTATTCCATTCTGCTCGTGACTCACAGCATAACTGGTGCATTCGTCAGGAGATGTGACATCGGTATCAAGCACGGTGCATTTTTAACAATAACATCTGCTCATAAATAATGTCGCCCGTGCCTTTTGTTTAATTCAAATTTAATTGCTTCTTCTCGAGCCCCTAATAAGCTGTTCAGTAACCAGCCTGCGAAATGTATGGCACCGTGAGTAATGTTTTCCACCAAGAAACCAATCGCCTGTCTTTAATGAAAAAAAAGAGCAGTTAAATACAATTTAATTGCAATTCAAATATAATTCTCATTTTGTTGGGAAAAAGCACATCATTCATTCTATGGTTATGTTCATACATACATTACATACCAGACAAAGTCAAAAACAAAGAGACCTACATAGACTTTTGGGGCAAGTGCTATCAGCGAACTAAAACTGAAAACTAAAACGTATTTATTTTAATCAGGTAAGGCCCACTGAGCTATGTAGCTCTCTTTCAGAAGGACCTGGTTATCACAGATGATAGCTTAACGAAGTGGCTCATCATGTGGGAATGTACAGCAGCCAAATACTCTAACGTATGTTTCTAAATGTGGAGGGTGAAAAACCGAGGACCCGGAGAAAACTCCACACACCGACGATGGGGAGAACACGCAAATTGCAAATATACAACAGGCGTCGTCAGGGTCGGGATCGAACACATGACCTCCTGTATACCAGGCGAGGGTAGTTAACATCTCCTAGCCACTGTGGCACCCCAGTGGCCGGCATAGCGCGTGACGGGGTGGTGTGGTAAGAACGATTTCCCTGGCTCTGATGTTAGCCACGGCAGGGAGTCGAACTCCGGCCCACTGGGTTTGCTCATAACAGTGTGCAAACACTGAAACTACCGCTTCTCATTACACGAAATACACAACCCAGTAATTTCTGGTCTCTGTCTTAAGGCCCAGGAGCATTTCGACACGGAGCCCAGTACTTTTAATAGATTCCAAATCACCATGTTCAAATGCCATGGGCAATTTGTAAACTCCGTTCCCTGCACGGACAACACACAGATGACCAATCCCTCGATTGCGATGACCCCCCCCCCCGACCCTGATATCGGAGTTGCAGATATCACGAATTGTGCCGTCGCTGGCAATTTGATTGAACCCTGGAGGTCACGCGGCAGTGGGAGAGAAGAGGAGACACCAGGCCTGGCGTGGCGGCGCGATGTTAATCAGTGCAAAATATTTAAATATTAAACGCGGTGAGAGCTTATTGAGGCCATAAGGTTTCCTCCTTACACTCGTCTTTGGTCCAATATTTCCAAACATTCGTTTGAAAAAAGAAGCAACTGCGAAAACATCCGCGATACAGGGCGCTATTGAAAAAAAAAGTTTTGGAAATCAGTGAAACTTCCCACGCGTAAATGAACCACATTTCTAGTTAGTTTTAGTGTTTGACCTTAGCCATCGTGAAGTTTTTTGGCAACAAAACACAACTTGCATTGCATTTCAAACCGAGTTGTGTAATAAGGACCCAGCGAAGGTCACACCATGTCCTGTACTGCTCTCCCCATAGTCCAATTTTGCTGCCCCATTACGTTCTGTGAAATGTTCCCCAAAATGAGTGCAATTTAACAACGAAACAACATCATTACCTGGGTTGTTATGGGCATTTCCACCAGACAAATAAACCCGCTGATGTGCCCTAAATAGCGACCATTTAAAATCCACCCCAGAACCGCCCTTCGCTTAGCAAAACCGAGGCTATTTTTGCGAGCAATTTCATATTTCTTCTCTTACCAGCGCAAACATTTTTTCCCAAGGATGCCTTTTTCCCGAACACCCCATTCCTTTCTTATCCACGTGGTATAGATATTCATCCAGATGTTCGGCACTAACAATTGGCCCGTCAATCTAACTCCATTATGATTCAGGTGAGCTCAGCCTCAATGCTCGCTGGATCTTTTCTTTTTTCTGTACCATTCTCACCTGACACCCGCTTATCTGCACGTTCAGAATCTATGTGAAAGCAAATCAGGCGCCGACCACTACATACTCGGGGCAGGTCTTTTCAGCAGCCGTATCGTCGGGCTCCTGAACTCCATCAACCACCTGAGACTCAAGAGAATGGCTGTAATCAGCCTCCGTGTGTGTTTCTCTGCGCAGGATCTCCTTTAAGGTCATGCGATAACAAGAAATTTGATTTCGCCTCGTGTTACAGTCGAAGAGAGTGTGCAATTAGTGTCAACAATCGCATTTTTTTTTCTTCTTCTAAATTTACATTACGCTGCAATGCAGCTACGTGTAAAACCCTAGGTTGATGTGTTTTTCGTGATCTGAACATATTGCTCTCGTGAAACATTTCATTGCGACCGACTTTTAAAGGGTACACTGGTTAGCACGTTCGACGTCGGTGGTACCACCTCCCGAGCAGCATAAACGTGTGTGCCACGGTTAGTCGATCGGCAGGTTTGCGTGTGGTGGTTGAAGCGCGGCGACTCCCACCTCTTCCGAGACGCCTGAACAGCGTGGAAGAATAGGCCAAATACACTCTCTCTTCGGGGGGGATTCTCTAGAACTCTTTATTGTGGAGGTGCTTCTGCCGGCAGTGGTGCGAGCGAGCAATTTCAGGGCTGCGCCTTTGATTAGCTATGGGTCAATTCAGAGGTGGCTTGAGCTCAAATTAGATATGGGGACTTGTTCACTTTAAGCTAAACGACTAAACTATTTTTATTTCACCAGGTAAGGCCCACGGAGCTATATGCAGTCGCTGCTGCTCAGAAGCGACCTGGCCACAAATGATAGCTCAACGAAGTGGCTTATCAGCCAAATACTCTAAACACGCGTTTTTAAAAGTGGACGGAAACACCAGAGGACCCAGATAATAAGTATAACCCGTAAAAACAAAGTTTTTCACTATAAATCCTTTATATGCGTGGCGGCTAGAGTCCTCTCGTTCTCTGGCTTGAGATGGCTGCCACCTATGAGTCAGATGATTGCATTGCACCATTAAGCAATTGGTAATTAAATATAATATTTTTGTCCTAAAAAGTGTAAAATTTTGGAAAAAAAATGTTCACGAACATTAATTGTCACGCACAACGAGTCTGTGTGGAAAATGTCAGCTCTATTGGATCACGGGAAGTGGGTTAAAAAAACGACCGAAAGATTTGCACGGTCCTAAGCAAGCAAGCGAACTTAATATAAAGGATTTAAAAAAAAAATTCACGAGCATTAATTGTCACGCACAACGAGTCTGTGTGGAAAATGTCAGCTCGATTGGATCACGGGAAGTGGGTTAAAAAACGACCGAAAGATTTGCACGGTCCTAAGCAAGCAAGCGAACTTAATATAAAGGATTTAAAAATCCACAAGACCACGGGAAGATAGAACGTGCAAAAATCAAATATACAGCCACCACGGAAAACCCACTTTATTCTGCGTGCACAAGATTCCTTTCGCAGGAATGCAATGTTGTCCTGAAATTCACAACAAAGTAGCCTACTTCAAGTCGGGCATTTAGCCTCTTAACAGGACTTAGATTTCCACAGTGCTTGTTGTGATCACTTAACTGTGAGGCCGGATTAGAGAGCTCCAGTCGCAGTCAATGTCCCCAACCCCTCCTCCTCCTCCCCCCACCTCTCTTCCTACCCTGCTAATTTGTTTTGCCCATGCGGAGAGATGAGCAGTCGCAGGCAATTGTGTCGTGAGACAACTGTACATTATTTCTTTGATAATCTTCCCGTCTCCATGATCAATAGTCATTTTCATCACAGTCACATGGTGGTGGGGGGTGCGACTGAACACCTGGCAAGGCCTCTGCTACCTACATATATATGCAAATTAACAAATAGGCTAATGAAGTTGGATAAATAGTTAACAGACTTGTCAACATTTACAAGCACTTAAATGTGGGGGGGTTTTCAGGGGAAACCAGGCCAAAGGATTGCTCGTATTGCTGAAATGATGCACTCCCAGAAGGCCCGGTGGCTGATGGTATGTGTTCAATTTACTCTATAAATCCAAACACACCTCCACCCCCAATTATCTTCATTTATAATGATTCAGGGCCACGATTTGATTCAATATCTAATTAATTTACGACCATTTTTTCGCATTATATTTGTATGGTTTCTCTTGTTTTTTGTCTCATTTTAGACAGTTTTATTCGCGTCATTAGCCTCTATGTAACATTAGCATTTCGCTTCTACAGTATATAATTTGCACAGATCCTAAACGATTCAGTTCTCGCGTGCACACACGCGCACACGGACACAATTTGACACATGTTCTTGCGAAAGTAACAATCAACTTTAATCGATGAACAGGGTGCATTGGAAGTACATGCATATAACCTTGTCACGTTCAAGGTCACCGGGGTTAGATGCACACCTGACCCCGGCAGGGACGCTGCCATGGAGTAATGGTCAGCACACTGGACTTGCGATCCAGAGGTCACCGGTTCAATCTCCCGGTACAACAGTTGAACCAATGGGCATATTTATTAAATCCCCACCCGTCCCCCCCTTCCCCCCGAGCCTGCCTCTGTACAACCTGCAGCGTAAATTGGCAACACCACAATTACCTGACCGGCAGGTCACAGGTGTGTTGAGGGTAAAGTGTGGGTACTACCACCTGAACAGCGTGGCAGAGAAAACCTGGAGAGCCCTTTAGCCAGCAGTGGAGTAATCAAGGCAATTGCAGCGCTGTAACTTGATTTCCCATACATCAAGAATAATTTGAAACGTATATGCAATTGGATTCTTTTTTCACCTGGCCCCTTTGCATGATAGCTAAACCTAGTGTCCTGCATTAATGCTGAGATATTCCGGGGTGGCAGGAGGGGAGGGAGAGAACACGAGGGAATTTAACAGTAACGGCGTTTTCCTTTACAATTTAAACCCCTGAGAATATGAACTTGGCACCCAGGCCTTCCCCTTGTGTGTCTTGGGGTGGTGCTTGGGTAGGTGTATGTATGTTGAACTTCTCTCGCACCGTACATAGCCAACCGCGATAATCGGAGGTGCGGGCGGAAGGACAACGATCTAAACACGAAAAGCAGTTCTAAAGAAATGAGTTTGTCAATGTAGATTTTTAAGTGCATAGCTCCAGTGGCTTCCTAATATCGGAAGAAAGAGCGTTCCAGACGGCCACAGAAGTGCATCTGGAAGCGCCAGCAAAAAGGATAAGTGTCATCAGGCGCTGGTGGTGGGCAGCAGAGGCTGAATCATATTTCATTCATGCCGACCGGTTTCCAAGAAGCGCAGCATACCCGAGCTGCAAACTGCAAGAACTCAGCATTAACTTAGTACAAGTCAGCAAAAGTGCAATGCCATGATGACAAAAGACTAGCATATTACATATTCACTTGTCATTAGCGAAAAAATGTGTAATTATAACACGCTTCACGTGTGAACAAGCTGTCGGAAATGTTAACGCGGCGATATTCAGTGAGTCGTTTTGATAGCTTATATTATTTTTTTTGAGATCTGTAAAACACTGTTGAAGGATGATTTTTTCAAAATCAAATATGAGCAGGCTGCAAAACTACAATGGGGTCAATGAGTTAGCACGGCTGACATTATTGGATTCAAATCAACGCGTGATTAAACTGGGTTCTCGTGTGTGTGGTGAGTTGATGGTTTGGCTGTTCACCAGTGACTGCGCACAAAAACAGTCGCATTACATTTGGTTCTGCACTTCGTTTGGCAAAAATCTCAGCCCAAAGGATTGAAATAATATATCGGTTCAAAAGCCATGCAATGGACATCGCTCTGCAGCAGAGCATGTGCGAGAGAGCAACTCCGATGTTTAGTGGATTAAAATAAGTCATTTGAAGTGATCTCAGAAGCAGTTCTGTGAAATCTCCTTTGGCAGATTATTGTCGAACATGGGAGCGGGGAGTGGGGGGGGGGTCATTTACATGCATCTGCGAGAGTTCCGATTGGACATTTTATTGAACTCGCGAGACAACGGTGGCCAGAGCAGTCGGAATAAAACAAGAGAGCAAACATTCGTTCACAACATCGTCGGCGGCTCCGTCAGCGAGAGACACAAAAAGAAAGCAATTGAGCGACAACGATTGTGGTGCAGCAGGAATTGGGCAGAGTGAGCCATCACCACAGCGCCCCTCTCTCGCTCCCTCTCACGCGGCTCACACAAGAGCGTGACATCTGCCAGGGAGGCCACGTGCAAAGTATGCACGAGTGACGCGGCGCTGTTGTTATGGTTGGAAGGAACAAGCCGTCGAGTCGCGTGACAGCAGCGGCGATGAGCATTGGACGACCCCGCCGAACCAGAGCGTGCCGGTTTATCCTCGTATCACAAGTAGCTACTACATAATAGCTACATATGTAGCTACTACATGTGTAGTAGCTACGGGATCCGCACTTTCAAGGGCCCCGCGCTAAATGGTTTGACGCTATCAATTCGAGTTCAGTGATTCTGCACTTGCTCTATTACTATAGTACTATACTGCCTTGAACTTTTACGAACGACTAGGTGTTTAAGGTTAGCGTTTGTCGTATTATCTGGTTGTATAACAAATGAAAAATACTATTACTTTACTATGCAAAATAATGTGTGTTTTAATATATTTATTTCTTTAGGACCCCTTTATAACATATGCTACAGGCCCCGCACTAGCTTAATCCGGCACTGCGCCGAACCAGTATTGCCAGTTTCACGAGATTCAGGGAAAACGTTTCCTTGAAAGAGTGTGGACCTGCTCCGAGGCTTTAAGTTGCAAAAGTGTCTGGCCTGCTTGTCTTGTCCAAGGTGCTTGATTCAACGTCACAGCAGCCAATTCCCCGCCAAGGTGGCGAGATGTTAACTACCTCGCCTGGTATACAAGAGGTCGTGGGTTGGATCCCGATCCTAACGCCTGTGGAAATTTGGAGTTTGCATGTTCTCCCCGTGGTCGCGTGGATTTTTCTCCGGGTCCTCCAGGTTTGTCCCCTCCACATTTAGAAATGTACGTTTAGAGTATTTTCTTTACTGTTCATTTCCACGCGATAAGCCACTTAATTGAGCTATCAATTGTGGCCAGGTTCCTTCTGAAAACGAGCTATACAGCTCAGTGGGCATTACCCAGTACAAAAAATAATTGTTTATTTTAACACGTAGGCTTTCGCGACCAATATCATCCATAATACAGGTGTTTTTGGGAGGCTAGATTGCGTAGTTATTTAAATGTGTCGTTAAACCCGCTACCACCCGACAAAGCCAATGATTAAGGTTTGTCACGTAAACAGAACGTGCCAATTCGTCACTAGTACAGCACAACGGTGTGTTGGAGAGCCAAGCCTCAACATTTACAATCCGAGTACGACGTTTTGCCAGTAATTACAACCAGCTTCATCAGGCGACAGCCAGATTCGTGAAGTCCTCCCGTTTCGTTCCTTAAATAGAGGCGTAGATGTGGTGACAATGCTCGTGCGCTCTTCTTGCGCGAAGTGGAGGGGTGGGGGAATTCATGAATGCATATAAATAAATATATTTCGATTTAAAGCTTTCGTGACTGCAGGGATTCATCTTCTTGGTTCTTTCGGTAAAGTCACGTAGAATGGAAATAATAAAATAATAAAAATAAAACATAATAAAATAATTCTCACGACGTTTCGGCCACAACGCAAGCAGCAGTCCTCAGGTGGAGAACAGGTCTGTCGAGAAGACAGTCTTATTTTATTATGTTTTATTTTTCTTATTTTATTATTTCCATTCTACGTGACTTTACCGAAAGAACCAAGAAGATAAATAAATATAGTTTCGTTTAGCTGAGCTCTCCGCCGGCTCCTCATCTGCAGGATGAACTCACGGGGTCACGCCGTGCATGGAGAACACCGATAGCCGCATTCTCCTTCTGCCGGCCACGGCGCGAAGAGCTGAACGCGGCGAGGCGTTTGAACGTTTGAACGTCGCGCCATCGGCAAATCGGACCGTACCTGTCACTCCCCGTCCCCCACCCCCCGTGTCATCTTATCAATGTATTCGGGAGTGGGTGCCAGGTTCGCGCAATCAGCACAGCGGTGTCACGCCGAGGGGCTCATTCACTTGACGAGCGACGCCGGCGTGATGACGCCGTACTGGAGCAGGTTATCTCGGAGAGATGTGCCGTGTTTAGGTGACAAAGGCTTCTCACGTTCTCCTCCAGTGCAGTAACGCCGAGCGTCTGCATCGCACCCAACCCATAACTCCTGCCACAGCTACGCCAAGCAACAACAAGCCCCCCCCCCCCCTTACTTCTCCACCTCCCCATCCTCCCACCACACATCCCTCCAAAAATATATATGAAGCACATTAGCAGGAGTGACGGCAAACGTGGATGCTCTAGCCAAAACAAAAAGCGTGTGATTTGCTGTTTGCAATTACGAGCATATTTCACTGTCTCGATGCAAAGTGTCACATTTGTCATTTTTACTGCCGACATTAAAGCACGAAGTTTTCCCAGCCGTAACTTCTTAAAGTTTGCAAAAAGTTGCATCGATTATCTGAGCTAAGCTTGCAAGATGCGCCACTGCCACATCATCCTCATAACGCCGCTGCTGGATTAGGGCAGCCGGGGGGGGGGGGGAGAGGCTCCGTCAAGGGCAGGAGGATCGTTCTCAAATAGAAAACACTTTGGGAATCTCACCAGTGCTGATAGAAGCGGGTGAGCATTCACAAGGACACGTGGATCCCACGGAAATGGAAATGGCGGCAGCAGCAGCAGTTCAGCCAGCACACTCAGGATGAAGGCACCCCCCCCCCACCACCATATATATATTTTTCAGACTGTTGGGGCAAATTTTGTTCGCGAGCACAAATTAAAGCCGGTACGGCACACGATGTGGTGCTGTGGCCAGCACCACCCCCGGCCGCCTTTGTCTCCCCAGTGATGATGCTCACACACCACGCAAGGTACTCATTTCAGGATGAGTCGGCTCTGGGATCGGTTCAGATATTCGTGGTCGATGTTGACCCTGCGCGAGATTTGAAACTAGGGTGGTTAGGTTCACTTAGTCGCTTGCAATCTCCCATTAAGGAAATGGGGGAAATACCCCTCCCCCCACCACCACCACATTCCTAGCCCCACTCAATCATTCCACATCGGTTAATGCAATCTTCAAATTTGATTACGAGACATGTGTTATTGTTGTGTTTCTTTTGACGTACGAGTGCCAGCGTTGTCATGATCAAAACATTATATGGTGAACCTCTTTGCAGCGCCAAAATGAAAGGAATAATAACAAAGCATCGGAGCGATCGGTCTTGTGTTTTGTCTGCAGAAGGCAACCGCAGGCGAGAGATTATTTTATATATATATACACAAAAAATATATTCATACGTGATATTTAAAAAAAAATTGCAGTGGACAAATTGCTCTTTCCCCAAAAAAACACCGAACACCACTCACACTCAATAATCATCCACGGTAAAAAAAAAAATTGTTACGTTCAGATTTATATTCCAATCTGCTTTCCCGGAGAGGAAATAAAATACGAAGCTTTTGATGGTGTGAAAATGAACGGTATTTTCAGTTTAACGCGGAGGCTTTTGCAAGCTATATAACCCATAACAGAGGTTTTTTTGTTGGGTTAGATCGCGTAAATATAAATGCGTCGTTAAATATTGTGGGTTTACTCTCCAACACACCGGTGTGCTGAACTCGTAACTAATACGCACTTCATCTTCTTGGTTCTTTCGGTAAAGTAACGTAGAAGTAATAAAATAATAAAAATAAAACATGATAAAAAATTCTCACGACGTTTCGGCCTCAACGCAAGCAGCCGTCCGTTTCTTCACATGAGGACGGCTGCTTGCGTTGTGGCCGAAACGTCGTGAGAATTATTTTATTATGTTTTATTTTTTATTATTTTATTACTTCTACGTGACTTTACCGAAAGAACCAAGAAGATGAATCCCTGCAGTCACGAAAGCTTTAAATCGAAATTTAATAAGCACTTTTCGTTTACGTGACTAACCTTACCAATCTACGTGATCGAACCCAACGAAAAAAAATTCCTCCATTTATGGAACGTATTTTCGGTTATCGGGACAGCAGGCGAAATGGTGTCCCCTCTCGTTACTGTGACGGGCCAACAATGTGTGTGGCGTGCGTGTGCACCGCCAAACGCCGTGCAGTGGAGCGGGTGTGAGTAATCTCCCAAACGAACGGCACATTGATCTCTTGATGCAATAATCATTGCCCTCGTCAGAGTCGCTGACTGCTTGGCAATGCAACGGTGATGAGACGTTTAGCGATTCAAATTCGTACTCTTAGTTATTTCGGTAAAGTCACGTAGGTAAAAAGTGAAATAAAAATTAATAAAAATATTTTATTAAAAACAAAAAAATATATTTTTATTAAAAATTAACAAAAATATTTTATTTTCATTAATTTTTATTTCATTTTTTACCTACGTGACTTTACCGAAAGAACTAAGAGTATGAATCCTTGCAGTCACGAAAGCTTCAAATCTAAGATTCAAATTCGGTTCGTGCTCTCGAATTTTTACATCGTCACGAATTAAGCGGATGATATCTACAATTATTTGCTCATTGTACTTTTAGATGAATGGTGTGAACGAAACGGTGAAAACGGAACAAAAAATTTGAAACAATGCAAACGAGCTCGTAGAAACGAGACAAAAAAGCTGCCTTTGATTCCATTGAATCGTGACGACGATTCGATGAACTGCTGGTGGTGGAAGATAACATGTTACGGTGCTTACCGGTCACCTACTTTTATCTGCGAGCCATTTATTTTGAAGCTTAGCGAAACATACAAGTAACATTTGTGTTATCGTAAAATGGATTTCCAACATATTGTAAAATCTGAATATATAGGGCAAAGTGTTTCCTTTCAAGTCACTTTAAATTCATCATTGAGCGGTTGTCACATCAAAGTGTGTCTGCTCTCAGTGGTATAAATCTGACTTCGGGGGCAAATCAAACCGCAGGAAAATCAGACTTGGAGACAAAACCCACCCAACACCCACCAAGAGGTCAAAGGTTCAATAATGGATTCTGTTTCATCTACTCTTTATCTTCTGTCTAAATTAGGAGGCATAAAGCAATTCACACCACCACCACCAACACCACCGCCCGTCTCCCAGAAATTGATTCCATAATTATATATTTTTTTGCCTCGTTTTGCTCTTCTTTGTATTGTCTCATGTATTCTGCCTTTTACTGGTAGGAACCTCCTGGTTACACCAGCCGACAGGGGATTATTGTGTCCGTCGTACAGGGAGGGGCTGGGTGGGGAGGGAGGGGCTGGGTGGGGAGGGGAGGGTGGAGAGGGTCTGGGTGAGGAAGGTGGGGAGGGGCTGGGTGGGGAGGGTGGGGCTGGGTGGGGAGGGTGGGGCTGGGTGGGGGGTGGGAGGGGTGGGGCTGGGTGGGGAGGGGCTTGTCACCCCGTGGTGCCCTTATAAAACTCAACGTTTAACCTACTCCCGCCGGCTTGTGCCCACCCTCACAGTCGGGCATATTTGCGGAATACACCACGCCGCCGTTGACCCTGGCCATTGACCGAGCAACCCAACGTTCCTACCAGCTCCCTCCGCAGAAATGTGTTAATGTACGATTGTGTTCGCCCCATGTGCCTAAATGTGTCATTCGCGTATTACGTGTTACGTGCACAACAACCATCATTACAGCAGGAGCTGCATATAGGCACACCTTATCTAAGAACAAAAAATGAAACACGTTTGCCAATAATACTGTGGCCTCAACGAAACGTATATCGTAGGTGACATTCCAGGCAATAGCCCTTCTTGATCCCACATAAACAACGTGCTATGTTTTGTTATTCGTGCCTTTGCATCAATCTCAACGCACTATCACCAAATAATTGATGTTACGCAAAATTCTGATATAAGCAACAGACTCTTGCATTACACTGGTGGCGGACGGGTAAAGGGCAAGGTCTGATACAAGCACACTACTTTGGATATAAGTCCAGCAACCCTTGCTGCCAATAAATGTGCTCATATCCAGCTTCAACTGTGACCGTGCCGTTTGTACACAATTCAATGCATGCATGTATTTATCTTGACGGTAAGAATGAATTTTAATTCGTGATTTCATGGAGCGTCATTTACTCACCTGAAAGCAAGCACAGCTTGACCGTGAAAGCCAAATCAGGAAGATAAAAACAAGTCGATGGGCAATGCGTATGTCAGCCAATGGCATTGCCTGCTATCTACAATACAGGGTTGCGGTGGACCACTGGACAAGCAGGTTTTTATCTGGAAAAGTCTTCAAAATTGAGCCATGACACACCCAGCCCAACTTCAATCCCAGAAAATGACTTCAGTTGAGTCTATTCCCACAGCGATGGAGTGATGAAATCAGCTCGTGTGTCGGTGCTGCTGAATGGAATGCCGCATCACACGGCTGTGAGGGATAGGTGATGATGCTCGGAGGCCTTCATCCAGCAGTGGATTGATTGTGGCTGATAAAAAACATAATAACGATGATTAAGAATTAGTTTGCAGTGACCCAACTTCGAGACTAACCAATAGGGAAAGTGCCTGGAGACCCAGTGGACCGGGTCTAACCCTTCCATGATGTGGTATTTTGTTGGATGACGTTGAGCTTGATGGGTGGGTGTGGAATGAGATTGTGCCATTTATGCCAGCTCGCTGGCATCGCTCAGGAGCTGATGGTCCAGTGAGGCATGTAATTCCAAGGCCCGGCCTTGAGAAAGACAGAACAACTGCCTATGTGCGGGTCACCAGCAGAGTCAAGGAAAATGCAACTCAAGTATTGACGTGTGTAAAAAAATTAAAATTAATAAAAGTAAAATAAAAATTAAATAAAGATCACGACGTTTCGGAGGCAACACAAGCTTCCGTCTTCAGGTGGAACCGTCACAGCACGATAGCTGTGTCACTTGATACAGATACGATAGCTGTATCACTTGATACAGCTATCGTGCTGTGACGGTTCCACCTGAAGACGGAAGCTTGTGTTGTCTCCGAAACGTCGTGATTTTAATTTTATTTTTATTTGACTTTTATTAATTTAAATTTTTTGCCTACGTGACTTTACCGAAAAAACCTAAGAATATGAATCCTTGCAGTCACGAAAGCTTCAAATCTAGAATTTTGACGTGTGGTTTGAGACCGGAGATGCATATACTCAACAAAACGAATGTGAAATTTAGAGTCATGCATTGATAGCATCGTGTGTTTGAGAAAGGGAAGATGACGGGAGACCAGTGAGGGTTCACGTTAGGGTACGGCGTCAAAATGGGCAACATCAGCTGGATGGAAAGAAAGCATAACGATAAAGTGCTATAGTTGGTTGAGAGGAAAATATGTCTGGATTGGAACAATTTAAAGAGAGAAACACATCTGGAGTGGGCAAATTGGCCCATTGGGTTCTACGGATGAAATGCACCTCAAAAATGTAAATGATTATAATGATATTGCGAGTGCGGATGAAAAAAGGTCTAGAAAGAAGCATGCTGGGGAAAAGGCCAAGTGGTAGCAAAAGGAAGTGGTGCCTAAGAGGGTGGGACCATCGTCGAGATGGAGTAATGAGAACAGCGGGATGCACAGGAGCCAGATGGATTGTTGTTTCATAAGACCGTGGAGATACAGCGACAACTTAGGCTAATAATTATGTTTCGATGGCAATAAATTAAAGTCAACACATTACATATTCACCAGTTGATTAATTTATTCTCTGCATATTTTCATTAAAATTTCCGTTGTTTTAATGGTCTCTCATAAAGACATTTGATCAATATAAAATTAGATCCTAGAATTAAACAATCAGTTGCCTTGATTTACCAATCTATCGCAATGGTTATAAAATGTAATCCTTGCGTAGCCAGACTGTGCCGGTAATATGAACAAACGTTGGACGTTTTTAATTACAATGTCAATGTGCAATGTCAAAATCAATTGTGGAAGAAAAAAAACATGCCCGAAAAATGTCGGTTTGTTCAGATGTTGACTGTGAACGCATTTTCAAAGAGGACTATCACGAACGAAATCCGTAATTTTGGTTAAAGACAGAAAAAAACGTAAGAGACAATAAACAGCGCTTTCAAATAAATGAGCAAATAACGCACTTTCTCTCGCCAAAGATGCAATTTAAACACGCGTTCTGCTGCTGACCACGTCAGCTGGTGCCCATCACAAGTCTCTGTGCGGAGTACGCAAAACAGTGGTGACGTCATCTGAACGTGCAAAGCATGCTGGAATTCCTGATGTCTTTTGTTCCTGAAGGCACCTTTTGACGTACCGCATATACCACGACACGTGTTTCATTCCTGAGTGAAACAAATAATGATGCTGCCTCCTCTCAATAGATTCCTGTACAGAAATAAAACAGAAGTCGCACGTGTCATAGAGTGGCAAAGTGTGGGCAGCTGTTCCAAGACGCCTGTAGCCGGTGAGAAAAGAGTAGGCCAAAGTATTGTCTTGAGGGCCTCTCTCGTTCTACCATGTCGCCTACGGTGACGTGGGCAAGCAATTGCAGGGCTGCACATGGAGAAATCCGATGAGCTGGAAAGCTCTTTGTCTGGGATGTCCAATAGGGGCGGGTCAGAACGTTACAACAACAAACAGTACAAAAACAAGATAGGCGGTCAGAATATAGGAAAGGTAAACACATCACTTTAATATATATACACAAACACAACAGGTAAAGCCCACTGAGCTATTAGCTTCCACAAATGATGGCTCAACGAAGTAGTGGCTTATCACGTGGACACTTATAAGCGGCAAAATTATCTAAACGCGTGTTTCTCATATCCAACTGCTCAATATCAGTTAATTAACGTGGCATTGGCCATCTACGACCAACTGTTTATTGCTCTATTCGTAAATCAGCACAGCTGTGTGTGTGGAGAGAGAGAGAGATTATTTTTGTTGAGCATAGCCTCGGTACTGAATGCAGCGCCTCTCAATTTTTTTTCCCCCGAAGACCCCAATCCATTCATTTACCCATTTGTCCATCCACCAAAACCTGCCGAGTCACTCGTCCGCGCATCTGTCCTACGTGTTGTACAATCCGTCTTGCCGTACATTTATCCGTAATCCACACTCGTCCACATCCACCCATCCACCCATCTGTCCACACGTTTCATTCGACCAGCTACGCCTCTGCCAATCCATCCATTCGTGAAGCCCAACCCAGCCATTCGTCTGTAGCAGTGCCTACACATTCATCCCGTCGGCTGTCCGCTAAAACGACATTTCCGGGACGACTGGTGAAATACAACCTTGTCACCGTGTGCCCTGACTGGCGAGACATTGGGTACACGTCAACATTGAGTTGTTTCTCCGCACTCACCAGCGTGGTGAAGTATGATCAAATAACCCCCCCCCCCCACACCACCACCACGCCCTACACAGTGTTGGGAGGGCCCCTGTCCAACAGTAGATAGACAAAAGGTCAGTGCAGTTTGATGAAGTACAGTACAACAATGTATTACGCTGCACTGCCCTCTGCTTTCCGGGAATCCCCACGGAGAGCCTATAACACCTGTTGTATGCACGGCACGTCTCCCATTCATAGGTTATCCAGGCTCAAAACTGCTTAGGTTCTGCGAACTGATAATATCAGGCACATTCCTGGCGAATTAGTCGTCAGAACTAGGTTATAGACGTCAAATAAAGATTTTTGTTTCTTTATATATATAAAAAATGCATGCAGGAGAAAGGCCAAACTGACAGGACATAAAATATTAACCATTAAAAAGATGTTAGGGAAACATGTCATTGAGGCAAAGGATTACCATGATCTCCCAGGCTCAATGGCGAGATGATTACTCACGATAGATGTGCTGTGTGGTAGATGCAAACCCGATTACTCTGAGGCAATGATGTGACAGCAATGAATCACGTGTTATTATACGCAGCCATTCGGATCATTTATAAAGTGGGAATTTAAAAGTAACCACGTTTCGGGTTGCTGAGATTTCCTCGGTGGCATTGTCACAAATTGAGGACGATTCAAATAAACACTTTCAAATCAACCGGCGGCACCTCTCATTGTGTAAATGTATCTTTTTGACAATACGCATTAATTGCATTTTAGCCAGAACACACAAAATAAAGGGAGAAGCGCAAGTGTGAATGCAGAACACCGGTTATGTAAGATTGTTTGCCTTCATTGGGGCCCAGTTTGATAAGATACAAACTAATTTTAAAACTTCTAGATTTGAAGCTTTTGTGACTGCAAGGATTCATATTCTTGGGTTTTTTCGGTAAAGTCACGTAGGTAAAAAAATAAAATTTATAAAAGTAAAATAACAATAAAATAAAAATCACTAATTTACTTGATACAGCAATCGTGCTGTGACGGTTCCGCCTGAAGACGGAAGCTTGTGTTGCCTCCGAAACGTCGTGATTTGTATTTTATTTTTATTTTACTTTTATAAATTTAAATTTCTTACCTACGTGACTTTACCGAAAAAACCCAAGAATATAATTTTTTTAAAAATTTTATTTTACCAGGTAAGGCCCACTGAGTTGTGTAGCTCTTTTTTAAGAAGCGACCTGCCCACAAATGGTATCTGAACGAAGTGGCTCATCATGTAGAAATGTATAGCAGTCAAATACTCTAATCGCATGTTTCTAAATGCGGAGGGGAAAAACCGGAAGACCCGAAGAAAAATCCACGCGACCACAGGGAGAACATGCAAACTCCAAATATACAGCAGCAGGCGTCGGGGTCGGGGTCGAACCCACGCCCTCCTCCATAGCAGGCGAGGTAGTTAACATTTCGCCCTAGAGATGACCGCAAGATCAGATGTCCGTGGCCCCACCCCCCACTCACCGGCAGCATGGCTACTTGGCATCCGGAGTGGATGGGCAGTGTGATGATCACGCGAGTGAACTTAAGTCTCGTGCAAAATGCTCGCATCGACATTCGCATCCCCGTAATTGACGCGCCGTGTGCGTTAAATAGCCCAAGCAATGAGGCAATGCAAGAATGCAAGACCTAAGAACATTTTTCACGCACCGCATCGTTTTCTTTTTTTTTTACACGGGGAGCGGTAGCGTATGGGTCAACGCACTGCACTGCAAACCTGGCAAACCAGAATCAAATTACTGCTCAGCCAACATCAGTAACAAATATTTGAACCAGTCCTGGGCATCCCCAGTAGCTGGCCAGAGTAGCGGTGGAACATCAGCACTGGGTTAGACAAATATAGTCGGGCGTGGTCCGGGCCACGTCTCTCGCTCATGCGCCGTGCCGATCTTCATAGGTACCTCGCTAACAGCGCAGTCTGTTAATGGCTATACGTACAGGGGGATGTTTTTTGTTCGTATTTTCATTCACGTATTTTTGTCTCTTCATTTTAATGCCATAACATGCCTCGCCAGCCTCACTGATGAAATGCAATTGTTAATTTAGTCTAAGCACTAAAGTCACTGTTGCTGCATTTTGTGATCCCAGGACACATACTCTTAGGTTTGGTTTTTTTTTCGGTAAAGTCACGTAGGTAAAAAATAACTAATAAATGATAATAGAAGAAATAATAGAAATAAAATCATTCTAATATTTTTTTTATTACTTTATTTCTATTATTTCTTCTATTATTTTTATTATTTATTTTTTTCCTACGTGACTTTACCGGAAAAAAAAACCTAAGAGTATGAATCCTTGCAGTCACGAAAGCTTCAAATCTAGAATCCCAGGACACATTAGCTGATATCTTCCAGTGCACATTAACCATGGTGACGAGGGCAACCTGACCTACTGGCTCAACTCGTGCCATGGGGAGGCCCCATGTGCCCAGCCCGGTTGGGAATGCAAGAGAATGGAGGCGAGAAACAGAAAGGCAATTTAAGTGTAAGCAATGTTCAGCAACAATGTGAAATAAATTGCAATAAATTGGCTTGCAAGCCAGGTCCACTTTGAAAAACAGACTTCGGCGTCTCAATGGAGTTTTCACCTGGTTGAATAGTGAAAGATCCGATGGAATAATTTGATTGAATCAGACATTAATGTGTGATGTTCACTAGTAAATATAAATATTTATAATGCTCTGTATTCTAGGAACAGCGTCACGAAGTTGCTAGAAATAGAATAATTTATAGGGTTTCTTTCAGTCTCCTGCCAGATGAGGGCTTCTCCATGCTGTACAGGTCATGAGGATTATTTAACCATATAGAAGGGAAGTAATAAAATAATAAAAATAAAACATTAAAATAATTCTCACGACGTTTCGGCCACAACGCAAGCAGTCGTCCTCAGGTGAAGACCAGGTCTGTCGGGTAGACAGACCAGGTCTGTCGGGAAGACAGACCAGGTCTGTCGGGAAGACAGCGTCTGAATGAAACACCACCATGCTTGGAGCGCAGCTTAAATATACGCTCCAAGCATGGTGGTGTTTCATTCAGACGCTGTCTCCCCGACAGACCTGGTCTTCACCTGAGGACGGCTGCTTGCGTTGTGGCCGAAACGTCGTGAGAATTATTTTATTATGTTTTATTTTTATTATTTTATTACTTCCTTCTAAGTGACTTTACCGAAAGAACCAAGAAGATGAATCCCTGCAGTCACGAAAGCTTTAAATCGATATTTAACCATACTTCACCAAACTGCTAAGTGTGGGGTTGAACGTTGGGGAGTGTATATGTTGGAGCATAGTACAGTACAACAATATATTTTTTTGTCTGTACTGGTCTTAACGGACAACAAAAATGAAACAAGCCATGTTTAACTATTAAACAGAATATTTGTTAAAGCGATGCATTCCGGAGTTGCGATAACTTCATCGTGTTCCAGTCGTGAATTTTACCCATCATCACGATCACCACGATCATCATCGGCCATGATCTCTCCACGGCTGGACGAAGGCCTCCCAAAGTCGTCACCATCCCTCACAGGCTTGCGATGCAACAATCCATAGAGTTCCTTCACATCAGCTGATTCCGTTGCTTTCTCGAGGCGTTGAATGTTCTCTTTGACACATTCCACCGTTTTTCTAATGGATTCCGCTCACCTAAAAACGATTCATAATTAAACAATTTTTATTTACCAGGCAGGGCCCACTGAGCTATGTAGCTCTTTTTCAGAAGCGACCTGACCACAAATGATAGCTCAACCAAGTGGCTTATCATGTGGAAATGTGTCGCATGTTTCTAAATGTGGAGGGAAAACCCGGAGAACGCAGAAAAAAACTCCACATGTCTACGGGCAGAACATCTCAACTCCAAATATACAGCAGGCATCAAAGTCGGGTTCGAACCCACGACCTCCTGTATACCTGGTGAGGTATTTAACATCTCACCACCGTGAAGCCCTAGAAGGTCCCAAAAACTATGGTCCCCTGAGTTTTTTAGCTCAATGAGCTTTTTCCAGGGTTAAAAATGTTTAAATAAACTAAAAATCCCATGCTTGGCTTTACCACTTTGCTTTTCCTCGTCACAAACCAATTCAAGTGAATAACTATTTGGAACATTTGCTTCTGGCCATCATTAAGCGTACTTGTAGTTGTCACTTCTTTTAAGGGTAGAATTATTATTTTATGAATTGTCACGATTCAGGTTGTATTTAATTTTTTTAATGCATTATTAATATGTATTTATTATACATTACGGTGCATTGCAGCACCTCTAGTGGTTGCGAGGGCGATGTAAAACTGTCACATACACACCGATTCACGCACACGCGATTCGCGGCATGCGTCCGCGTGCTGAAAAGTCAAGACCAGGAAGTGCAGCGCGAGTAATTGTACTAACATTGCTCATTCTCTTCGCCTTCAGTGAACGATGCGAACCATGGATCACCCCCCGTTATCTGCCGCCAAGACTCGCACACAGAGAGTGTGCCGCCGCATTGGACACGGAAACAACGAAGCTCCTCCATGTTTACCCTCAGCCTCGGTGCCGCCCTTCCCCGTATTGCACAGGAGAACAATCCAGATCATGCTCGAAAAAATACTCAGCCCCCACCTCCCACCTACCACAATTTCTCCCCGAATGCCTCTAAAAAAAACCTTTAGACCAAACTCGGCCCCGACATAATCATCGGAAGGGCCCCCTGTTTACACGTGTACCGGCAGGCGGCAATTCCCACACACGTCCCAGCGTCGCTCTTGGCGATGTAATTAGCCTCTGGGTTTCGTTTAACCCTGTCGCGCCTTTTGCTCGATTAATGTTCTCGCCAACGTTGATGTTTTGTGACTTTCATGGACCCGGCTTTTGATAATGAGTGTTTCCTCGGAGCCGCTCGCGCACGCACACGCATCTCGACTGACCAGCACCGATGCAGCTCCCTCCCTCCATCCCTCCCTCCCTTCGTGTGCTGCCTTGATCCGAGGAGACATGATGGGGACATAGACATTTGGGTCAACTGCCAAGACCCGCACCGTTGCCACCCCGTGTCGTGTTTCTCACAAACATGCGCGGAGATTTTCGACCATTTCGGAAACTAGGCCGCCCCGGGGACGGCACTGGAATGATCACGTGGCCAACCGGACTGCCGTGCATCCACCTCATCTTTCTCCTCTTCTTTCTCTTGGAATACTACACACGCCTCCCGTGATATCATCTTCCCAGGCACCATGCTCTCTCCCTTAATTGCTAGACACGGGATGCCCCCCCCTCCACCCACTCCGCCCAATTCTTGAGGATGTTTTTTGGCCGACCGTTTGGTTGAATGACAGCCGTGGTTGTAAAGTGAAGGCCCAAATTGCACAATTTGGGAATTTAAATGTGCGGCCGATTCCTTGCAAAATATGCACCCATTGCACCACAAACCTCAGACCACAATTTGTGGCATGGCCCAAAAGTGTCCAAGGGGGTGAGGGTGGTGAGGAGCCAATCGTGCAACCGTGCTACGAAGGGGTGGCATGTGCAGGGAGCACTGAGAGGGTCAACGGTGGACCATTCCACACAGACTCAAGTGCACGTTTGGCGTCCCGGTCCGCGACATGCCCTCTTTCCCCGTGCCTGTGCAACGGAGCGTTAGAATAGAGGCTCTCACACACGCAGACAAGACGACAGCGATTGATGATTAGGTTGACAAATTAAGCGGATGAAGATAATTGGGATTATTTTCGACAATTGTGTTGATTGTGATGATGGTGATTCAACTGTTGTTGCTTCGGCTACAAGAGCACAAGTACACCAACAAGCTCCGCGTGGATTTTTTTATCGTGGGTCCACCCCAACATTGATCCGAGGCAAAAACATAACCGAGCCCTGAAACTGATGGAGAACATGTCTAAAACACTCCGACCGGTCGTGCGCACTACGCATGCAACGAATAATTCAGCAATACTTATCGATCGCATCCGGGCCTCGGAATTTATCACCACAAAGCAGCAGAGCGCGGTCCCAACAGGAGTTAGTGATCGCCGTGCCACTTGAGCACTGACAAATCACTTTGCCGATGGGAAACGCCCGAGCGCTTGTGCGGTCGTGAAACAACCCGAGTTGAACGAGGCGCTTTCTAAACCCGGGCCCGAGGTTGTCATCGTCGCCATCACTTAACATTCACATCGCGCCTCTCATGCAGTAATTGTCGAGGACGCCCTCCGGCAGTCTATCCAATGGGGATCTTCCCCCCCTCCCTCCCGTCCCAAGCCCCCCTCCCCCGCCCCCCCACTGTGGCAGCTGTCCTGTGCGGCACAAGATGAATGCAACAGTAACCTGCCAGCGGGCGTTAGTTTGTGGATTTTTCCAATTTATTAATTCGTCGTGTGACTCATCAAATTTGGACCACGATCCCACCCAGCACACACATCCTGCTTTGCATTTTTTTTTCTCTCATATATATTTATATACATCATGGGATCTCTTAATGTCACACTGTGAAGCAGATGGCACGTACGCACGGTTAATGCGCCCGCAGAGTTAACCAGGGTGGCCACTCCATTAAAACCGCAAGCCCCTGCAATAGGTGACAAATGTCTCCGAATTAGCACGGTTGGCTGTGTGCGGTGCAAAAGAAGTTCAAGAACATACAACATGCGCTACCCATGGGCCATGTTACCGAGATCTTGAAATATGATCTCCGTGTTTCACAATGCATATGTCAGAATATGTGTACGTAACTACGTATGTACGTGTGCGTGTGTGTCGTGCTCTCAGCTAGCATTATTCCATCCTAAAATATGTGCAGATGAATAAAAGGTGGCCACAAAATAAAATGACAAGCGTGTTTAAAAAAATATTAATTAGTTTTACAAGCACAATGTTTTGGTCTGCCTTATGACCAAAAACTATGTACGCCAACGGCAATCAATGCGTGTTGATAAATTATAACAATAACAAAAATTCTAGAGCTGCCAGTTAACGGAAAATGAATAATTCAGTGGATCAATGGGAGAATCGGAAACCACCCCGGCCTCACTACTGAAGTCAGATAAACCTTCACAGTTTTCTTTCTAACTTGTTTCTGACACTTAAGGCTAGGAATCCGCAACAATACAAATACCGTATTGCCAATTTCATCTTTGTGGAGGTAGTGAGTGAGTGTGTGGTTTTTTTTTACTTCAAAACCTGCCACCTTTGAACTATGCCGCAGAGCCACAGAGCACATTTGTTAGATCATCACATCCACAGTTTACATTACTGTCTGGCTGGGTCAGCAGGTCACCTGAACATGCCGCTCAGCTCCCTCCAGCAATGCTGATGGCGCTGGATAACATCGCTCAAATGATCCTGAAGCCTGCCACCTAAATATTTGCGAAGCGCCTTCCTCGCCCCATAGTTTGTATGAGCCTGGCCGGATAGGTAACAGTCTAATAAAAGATTTGAAAAGACTGTAGTGCTATAGTATATATATCTCGTGATGCGACCACCCAATGCTACCCTTTCCACGGTCATTAAAAATCGGGATCAAGCTGTGTTGTGCCGTTCTTGGTTCGCCACCGAAACGGCTCAATTAATTTCCCCAGCACTCCTAGAAGCATGCGGCTCTGTAGACTCAGCTCCTGGCCCCGTGACCCACCCACACACCCTTCCCCATCGCTTACCTTTGCAGCCAGAGGGAAGTAATTAAACACAATTTACAATTTCCAACGAGGTTACGTAATCCCAAGGCAAAATATATTACGTAGGCAATGTTGCGACATGCTTTTTAAACAATAACCAAGTCTTGATTTAAGCTTTCGTGACTGCAGGCATTCATAGTTTTACCGAAAGAACAAAGAATTTAATAACCAAGTCCTGAAGTTGACCTAAGTGAGTCGTACTTTTTATTTTTTAAAAGCGCTATATAGCTCAGTGGGCAATTACCTGGTAAAATATTTTTCTTCATTGTTCAATGTATAAGCTTATAAGAAGCCGTCCATTGACCACTCGTCTGTAGCATGTTGAGCCTGCTACATGATGACTCTTTCCAAGGGTGGCACGGCAAAACTAAAATTGGGCAGCTCCCAGTGTGATAACGGAACTACACGACCCACGATGTCCCCAGCCGACGCGAACTCGCTGCGGGAATTGAGGTCGGGTGCATCCCGTCCGCTTTCACGAATCGAGCCATCCCACGTCCACGTTACGCCTTCATTAACACGGCATTGGACAAATTAACACGGCAAAAATATCTCAATTCTTGCGCTGGGAGAATGAAGCGATAAAAGAGCAAGACGGCTGATGGCACATGTAAAAAACGCAACAGCTAGGCCCTGCGTCAGCTAAACGCTTTGTATGTGCCACGTGGATTGTGTAAGTGCCTTGTATCTCAAAAACCCATCTCAAGAGGGTTTAGGTATCCATGCAATTGAAAGTATATCAGTAAAACTACATTCTCGAGACTTGCTTTCATTACTTAAAAAGATAAAAAAAATATGGGTGGGTGGGTGAGTGGGAGGTGGAAAATCCCATCAAACAAGAATTTGCTGCACTTTAGAGGTGCCAAGGCGTATTAAAACACAAAATACAGCCAAACGAGTTGCCCAACCACAGCGGGCAGACATTAATTGCCTTCGCCCCTTTTGGTGCTCGCGCAAAGTTTACGGAGGCCAATGCAGAGAGACTGGCACGAGCGCCAAGGCCGTGCCATCTGAGTCCGGGCCAAGTCGTGCCATCTCGGTCCGTGCGCAGACCACAAACAAGGGGGCCTCAAACAAGCAAACCGCGTATTCAATACACGCCACTTAGGAACAGGCTCGTTCACAATCCATGCAGCGAGCCACACCTTCTACGGTTTACAAGCGGCATGCCTCCTGTTGTACGCTCAATAACCGAGAGTATTGGATTTTCGGCGTTGATAACTTATCACGCAGCAAGCAGGCACAATTAAGGAACCGTTGAACTCACTGGGGCACGTTTATGGTCGCTTAACGGCAAGCTGTGCTAACACATCATGTTTTAGCTGGGAAATCAACCCCACTTTCTTTGTAAGCCCGTGGCTCAAAGCACAGCGACAGCCCCGTCTCAAGAGAGTTTGGTGGCCGAGCAATTTAACTGCGCATTAATTAAACTATATTCTCGAGGCTCACTTTATTCTTGAACGAAGTATGAAGAAGAGTCAGTCTCTTTGCGGTTACTTTTTTTTTAATAACCCATTGTGCCAAAACTGAGACTAAAATATACAATGCCAAGTCATTTTTAAAAATGATTAGAATTTCAGAGAAAGACCTTCCTACCGATGTGATTGGCTGATATCCTTGATTATACGTAGGCAGGCCTCCCTGGGGAAATAATAAATATACATATCTGTTTCACGAGAGAGAAGTGTGCAAATATTAACATCACATTCAAAATAATGCCATTATGTGTCACTGCAAAACCACAAAAAGGAACTGTTGCTTGTCCATGTTTAATAAACCATGGGTGCACCACTGGTGTTTACATAATGATGTGGAATAGCAGAACGTGCCCTTATGTTGAATAATCTCTGGCTGTGCCTCTTCCGTCACGCTGGACGCAGCGGCCAGTGTCGCTTCAGTTATTCAGAAATACAATGGCCTTTTCACCTG
>NC_083817.1:129876-172549 GCF_015708825.2 Lethenteron reissneri
TGTACCAAACTGCTGAAGATATCCACTTCATAATTAGCTTCATTCCACCTGGGCCCACCCATCCCACCCCTTGCCAACAGCGCCCCATGGCCAGCCGCCCTGTGTCCTATTGTTTCATTCTGCTGAACTTTGCTCAGCAGCCTCCTTGCTCCTCCTAGGAGCATTTTTACTGAGATACTGTCAACATTACTGCCTTAAGCCCTCAATATTAATGACAATGGAGGCCTGGTGGAAGTCTGCATTAACATTGGTTACAAACGATGGAGCTCAACTGACATGTAGCGGTTTAAACATATGCAAATATTTCCATCATGTGCAACTGCTTTGGAACCAAGCCAAGTGTCCTGGGAGAGCCTAGGCTACAAGTTGTTGATGGCAGACAAAGTGAGTTCTCTGCGTTAAAAAAATAAAAGTCCAGCTTCGCACAGGGTGGACGTAGTGCACAACCAAACTGGACATCTGTGAAAACTACTGGACATCTGTGAAAAGATTTCTCCAGGATATGTAAAGATTTTGATTCTGATTGTGAAATAACATTGTTAACTCTAAATGTAGGCCATGACCAAATCACTCGGAGCATCCCCTAGATCCCGTCAGGTCTTAGAAGTTAAGCAGGGAGGAGATTTTATTGTACTTGGAGGGTGACCACCAAGCACAGCAGGCCGTGGGAGCTGCGTGGTGGACAACAAGTGGACAGTTCGACAAAATCCATTGTTTTGCTTTAATCTAGATTTGAATCTAGATTTGAAGCTTTTGCTTTACTTCTGTGCTCTCGCATCTACACAGCTCGCGCCGACCAGCGTGTTGAGGTATGGTCCGATAACCCCCATTACCCAGCCTGCATCCAGCATTGGATTCGCAAATGGCAGGACGTGGACATGCACATGTACAATACAGCACCCCCTACCTAGCTCGGAGAAAGTATCTACATCGCCAGAGCAATATCTTACACACTTGTACAACAGGAAGTCTTCCCCACTTCAATGCCAATCATCAGCTGCCACCCCAGTGCTGTATTGAACATATTTACATGCACAATACATTACACAGGCTGTGTGAAGTAGTGAGGGTTTATTATTATTCATAATTGGTTTATTTTGGGTCAGATCTCGAGATGTCGAGATCTGAGCTCCTCTTAACAACCTGGTGATGTTGGATGTCAGAATCAGAATATTTATTCATACTGGAGGAATCCGATGAGCTATTAAGCCCTTTTGCACAGATGTTTTTGTAATCTCCAGTGAAACGTCGCACCCATGTTAATGTCGTGAGATTAGTCTCCCACAACAACACCGATGGTGCTGCTGATGAAGCAGGAATAAAATCGCCATGTTTGATTCACGTGACCATTTTACAAATTGGCCGTGTTGGGTAGATGAGGGTTTAGAACACACATTTTTACACGAGCTAATCCAAAATAAACCAATTATGAATCATAATTTTGGTCGTGAAAGCCTTCGTATGGCATTACAATAATTCCTTTTTTATGTTGCACGCATCACAGCAAGCATGCATCACTCATGCCCAGGTAAGTCTAATTCAGGAGGAAGCTTAGGGGAGGGTGGTGGACAGCATCTGGCTCCTGTCTGCACTGAGCAATCACTGCTTGTAGCAAAGCGTCTGCCACCACACATACACCGAGCACCGCATCACACTTTCATGCTTCTGCACTTATTCCCCCTTCTTGATTACTTCTCTTAATTGTGGTTCCTGCCAACCGCCCCATTAAACAGGATTCCTTGAAAGACGTTTGCATTTTAGGTATCTTGTGGGATGAGATTCTATTCACAGTGATCAATACTAATGCCGCATGAAGGCCTCATGCGGCATTTGTATTGTCGCCATCTCTCGCGTTCCTGCGATGTAACAATCCATCTAATACCTGTGCACAAGATGATTTAATCGCTCCATCTCTGTGGTTGATGTACACTCGGGAGCGCGTAACCCACCCTTGGCTTGCAACTTTGTCATTATATTCGACCTCTGGCAACATGTGGGTGCCCAAGCCCACTTACTTTTTGTAAGTGAGAATAGTGTCTTTAATCTGATATCTTTTGAAGTAATTGTTATACTTTCCATTGTAATTTAGTGGACGCAAGTGTTAATATTGTGATGGTGCCCTACTTTGTTTACTGCTGTGTCACCGTGGGAGCAAGAGGCACTGTGGATGCCACACATGCTCACGTGGAATATTTTATTACTCTTCATGTGGCTTTGGCTCTGGTCTGCAATACAATGACTAAGCTGAGAAGAATGTTTTAAAGAGAGCCTCCAATTCCCGAGACCACAAAATGTTCATCCAAGTGTTTTCTAAAACTGGAATGTTAAAAAAATTGGCAAACTATTTTTCATCGCGAAAATCTGCTTTCAATGTAAACGCCAATGCGTGAATATCTGCTGCAGTACGACTGGCTTCCAATCAACGTTGATGTAGAAACAGTGCAGTGCATCATGTGGAGGACATTAGGGTAATCTATCGTGGCCCGGGACTTCACACCCAGGTGCTGCAGTGGAAGATGTCCATGGTGGCCCTTGGAGGCCATTGAGGACAATCAGTTCCTCGTGAAAGGGGGCACAGTAGTCACTGGATGCTCAGTGTTGCCTCTTTGAGCTTTATTTGACGCTGCGTTCACACAGGTAGTTCCAACGGCTCGGCACTTTGCAAACGTCTCCCGATCCTTTGCTTGTTCATCTTCTTGGTTCTTTCGGTAAAGTCACGTAAAAGGGAAATAATAAAATAATTAAAATAAAACATAAAATAATTCTCACGACGTTTCGGCCACAACGCAAGCAGCCGTCCTCAGGTAAAAACAGGTCTGTCGGAAAAACAGCGTCAGACCAACACCGACAGACCTGTTCTTCACCTGAGGACGGCTGCTTGCATTGTGGCCGAAACGTCGTGAGAATTTTATTATGTTTTATTTTTATTATTTTATTATTTCCCTTTTACGTGACTTTACCGAAAGAACCAAGAAGATGAATCCCTACAGTCACGAAAGCTTTAAATCGAAATTTAAAATTCCTTTGCTTGTTCGTTCGTGCGTGCTCACCATCACGTCCCGGTAACGGTGAACATCCCTCTTCTCTCTCTCCCTTGGCCCCATGCAGCCCGTGAGGCGGGAGTCTCTGTCACCCCCGCCTCCCAACACCATCACGTGGGAGGAATACATCTCGTCAGAGCCGGGAAAGTAAGCCATTTTGGGTTTTTTGTTTCTCGCTGTGACGTTTTACACTTCTGTAGCTAAGAAGGAAAACCGAAGCAACAATGGTTTTGTTGACATTTTGAGATGTTTTAAGGTTATTTTACTGCCTGCGGCAGGTTTTGCAACGGATTGGAATCATTATGTGCGAGGCCGTGCCATGCCTTTGTGCGTCGTAACGCCAGCTGTCGAGCACTCTTGAGCTTCGAACATCATTTTATCGGTTTCTCCGAGTCCTTTCCAATTGGGATTTTCATAAGTCACTGGGTGCCGGCCGCTTCCGGCCCATAACCAAAATAAAAAAAGCTGTTTGGCATTGAATCCAATTTTGCATATGCGCTGTACATGCGTGTGTCGGTGTGTATGTGGTGTGCGTGCCGTGCGTGGTGTGTGTATGTGTGAATGTACGCGCGCATTCGTCCGCGAGGGATCCTTGGTTTTTTTGCATGGGTATGCAGCGAGCATGGTGGAAGCGGGGCATGATGTGCAACCGCCTCGGGCAGCTGTCCAACAGCAGCCGGGGGGTGGAGGTGGGGGCTGAGGGAAGGTGGGGGCGTCAGGGGGGAGGTCTAGCCAAATTAAAGCACCAAACACTCCATTTAATACCTTTCGCCTGCCTTTTTTTAATTAATCTGTTCTTCCACAGAAGGATAGCCCACGTTCTGTCTTCCGTTCCCATATCCTTCTTGCTGGTATATACACGTATACTGTACATACTTTAGGAAAGTGGCGGCCAATCAAAGGGCGGATCTCCATTGTGGAATATTATGACCAGTCTACTTATATTCACACACGCATGTGTGTTTGTGTGCTCGTTGTTTCGTTACCACCCTGAAGCTATACAAGTAACCACGGGGATTTTTTTTCACCAGTGATAGAAATAAAAATGACAATCGCGTCGTGCAGAAAGCTGCCGTTCTGGCACTGCGATTTCCGAATACATTATTTTTTAAAACCTAAAAGTAATTGAGAAATGGGAAATGAGAGCATCACGCTCCCGAGTAATTGAACTCGTTGCAACCCGTCTCTGCTGAAGTGTGCTCCGTCGACCATTCGGCCCCGAGCTTTGGACGGCCCGTAGGCGCGGTCGCAGAAAACAGGCTCTCGCGTGAAAGCGCGGGAAACGCATCCGCAATGGTGACAGCTTCTCGCCGCCGACGTCGCCACCGCCGTCCCAAACGCCGCGGTTTTCGACCATGGGCGCGGTGCACAGGAGTGAGCCGTCCTTCAGTGCGGGGGGGGGGCGCCTTGTGCCTGCCGATCTCTCCCGACATGCACAACGGCTGTATGATTGGGCTGTCGGCCATTTTGGGACGGCATGGGGGTTGCGTGCATAATTCTCCGTTAGCAGCGCTTACGTGTCGTCGTGGTCGGGTGTCGTACCGCTGAGAGCGACATCCCGTCCGCTACGAGCACTGTTGATACATCAATAGAATCATAAAGAGGCCCCTTTGCATTCGTGTCTTTGCGAGTGGCCAGGCAGGTTGCAGTTTTCGCGCGTTGGACTTTGCACTTGAGTGACTGCAAGAAAAAATTACTTTGCGACGTAAAAAAACGTCGGTGATCTTGCAAATGTTGACTTGTGGTTTTGCATGTTCTGGAATCGTCCAAAACGGTTTGGTGAAATGGCGAGGAGCCGCAGTGACTTGGGTTGAGGCTGCTACTTGAGACGTTCACCATCGCCAAGTCTCTACCGTGTTTTATTTGCTCTCCGTAGCCAAGATCAGTTCCGCAAAAGACGTGATATTCAGGTCGCCAAGCTTACCTTCACAAAGGAACAGGATGGATCGTTTTAATCGGGTTTGCACACGATATTTAAAACCGTTGCTGCTTATGTAAATAGATTAAACAGCATGTGTATTTTCATATTGAATTAAATAATAAATACAACCTTTTGTCACAATCCACTGCTGGATGAATGCCTCGTCATGTCGGGGTCGGTTAATTTAAGCTATTTGACCATACTTCGCCGTAGAGCTCAGCGTGGGTTGGTGAAGTGGATGGGGTGGATGAACCAAGACCACTTCAGATATCACCCACCGCTGACGTTGGTGATATAGCACGCAATCACACTCTGATTTCTGGATTCACAGTGCAGTGCGCTAACTAACCACTGTTGCACAACCATCCATGCGATTCATATTCAACATAATTGTTGCAAGTAATAACAATTCTGAAATTAATCATTCGTACGTAGCTATTTTTGAGTAGCAGCTACAAGGACCGGGTTCCGTATAGGTATCGGTACTGATCTATAACTGGGGTGTTCTTGCGCGGGAATTTTTTTTTTTTACTTTCGCCGAGTTTTAAGCATCAGTGAGGTTTTGCTGCTTGCAAGCGGCGGCGTTGAGAGAATCATGAGTCACGACGATGAGGAGGGGCGGGGACCAGACCGTGGGAGGTTTGGCGGGAGAAATCGGTGGTGCTTGCCAGCGCGGGAAAGCCGAGTGTGTAAGAACGCGGATGAATGGAGGTGGTGGATGGGGGTTGGGTTGGCAGTTCGGATGGGGTGTTGGGGGCAGGGGTAGGGAGTGGGGGGTTAAAGGGAGAGGAACTGTGGGGGTTGGGTTGTGAGAGGCGGGTGGAAAGGAGGGCTCCTACTTGCTGGAAATGCCGTGGCCTGGGCTTCTTAAAGAGGCCATTAACGGAAACAAAAATGTGCACATGGCCTTAGTGCGAATGGGACAAGCCGTCTTGGTGATGTCCTCACGGTTTGTAAGTGTAAGAGATACTAACAAAGGCAAATCTGCATGTACAACTTTTCAGAATGACTCTTAATAAGTAACATTTAAAATATTTGAACCAAACCCGTTGCTAGAACTCTTACCCTCCATCCTTACTTCTTCATGGTTGCATTTTAACCGAACTATTTTCCACTGCGCCGCATTTAACTTCGAAGCCATTGGGAGGAACAAACTTTAAAGGTTGGAGGGCGGCAGCAACCCCACACCGTTCCGGTGGTGTTGGTGGCGACTTGTGTGATGCGATGGCGAGCTCCTCGACGGTGTCTTCCCCGAGTGCAGCTGGCCCTCGGAGCCAGCTGACTGGCCCCCTCTGGGGTGGCCGCACCGCTGAGGAAACGCCGCCAGACAGGGGGGGCGGGAGGCCGGTGGCCAGCGGAAAACAAGTAATTAAATTTAAAGTTATCTGAAGTATTCGCAGCCACAGAAACGAGTAGAGCAACTTTCTTTTATTTCGCTTAATTTTCATTACAAATATTTACTAGGGTTGTTCAAATTGTTTATTTTGCTTGACTACTAACCTCATTGAAAATTATGACGACCGCTTGTGTTGCCATCGAAACGTCTTTTTTTTTTCTATCTACGTGACTTTACCGAAAAAAAACGATTATGGTAACAAAACCGTTACCGGTTTTTCGCACGTACAGAAATTTCGAGAAATAAACAGTTATCTGAGAAACTAAGATGGCTGCAATAGTGTAATCGTCATTCAATCTCCCAATAAGACAGCTCAAAGAAAAGGCAATAGCCTTAAACCCCCCCCCCCCTGTCCACCCAACAGTCAAAATGGGCATGTCAGTTAGTCCATGGAACAGCAGCTTGCGTGTGGTGGGGGTGAAGTGGTGCTAAGCCCACCTCTTCCAACACATCTGGCCAGTGTTGGAAGAGTAGGCCAAATATCCTCTTCGAGCTACGACTAGTGTCGGCCCTTCTGACAATCAGTGGCTTGAGCAAGCAATTTCAGGGCTGCATGCACCTTACATTTTATTAATCCTTTGGTCTGTGGCTGTGCGGTTTGTATTACGTTCACGCGTGCATTCGTGACTAAAACGCCACTGGAATTGATTACTCACCAGATCTTGACTTGTCAAATTTGTAATTGATACAGAAAACGGTTACCCTAATTTACCATGCTTCTATTAAGACCCACTTTGCTGTTAAACATAGCACCGACACATAGCGTATTAAGCTTATAGGTACGGGGCACTGGCGGAGCCAGTGGGGGGGGGTGGGGTGGCACGCACCCCCCGAATGATCTAATTGAATTCCATAATTTCGATCGGATCATTGGGGTTTATTAGTAATAAATCGGCATTTTGCGACCCCCACTGCCACTGTGTAGCATATTACTACATGCCAGAGACTCTACGAGATGATAGGACAATAGTCTGAGTCCATAATTGGCAATAACGGCAAAGCAGTTATAAGTGACTCACAGAATTGTGCGCTGTTGCGTATACAGTACACGACTTCCCTGAAGGCATTCCTTCAGTGAGCGCGATGCCGATCACACACGGTTCTAATTCGACCCTCGATTGATGGCTGCGCCATCGCCGCACACGCGTCGAATAAAAAGCAAGGGACAAGTCCTTATTTACTAACAACTCCTATAATTTTTCATTGCTGGAGGGGTTGCCCCCCCTACCTGAAAATCCTTGCTCCGCCATTGGTATGGGGGGGAGGTGGGGGAGGAGGTGGCGGGGTGTGTCTGTGGCTTCACTTTATTTTTAATTTTTTGCTGCGGGGAAGAATATTTTGGGAGGTAAACATGTTTCGGTTCACAAATGCATTCAATGGGTCACCGTCCAAGGAACATATTAGTTTGTGGCCGTGGTGCTCGTTGGCGTGGTTGCATGGCGGCTGAGTCAGGCGTGCGTTTACGGTGGCCAGCTCGCTCACATGAGCAATCTGGGTTGCATTCACAGAGCAACTGAACATATTGAGCATTCAGTAAGAGCAGCATTACAACATGACCACCAACATCTGTCGCTTTGACAAGTGCATGCCTCCTGGTATTGTTTCCACCTTTTTATCTTATTATTAGATCCACAATTAATTAGACGTTTTATAATATACCCATCTGTTCTGGGAAGGTATTCAGGTTTGAGTCTGCATAATGCTTGGATGGGTGACCACCAGGTTGTTATAGATGGTTGCAAAGCTGTGCTTCTAGGTGGTCCGCAGAGGGCCGTGCAGCAAAATCCATTGTTGTACTGTACTTCTATGCCGCCCTCTACCTTCACGAACCCCCACTAACCAGCGTGGTGAAATATGGCCAAATAACCCCCATGACTCATACGGGGTGGGATGTACTGACATACATATTTATTGATGCTCCTTTCAAACCCCCCCCACACCCCTCTTCTCTATCATGTCCTTTTACTCTCCTCCCTCTTCTACGTTGTGCTCTGGCCGGAACCTGGCAGGGCCCCTCACCTTGGCCGAGAGCTGGTGTGCAAGGAGAGCTCCAAGAGCTTCAAGGCCACCATCGCCATGAGCCAAGAGTTTCCGCTCAGCATGGACATGTGAGTGGAGGCGGAGGCAGCAGCAACTCGGTTCATCCGTCGATGGAGCTGTGACTTCACGTGAAATAAAAATAATAATGAAACGCTGCGTTCGTATTTCGAGTGCTGTTGATCTATGTCCGAAACTAGCCAAACAACGAGAGTTGTGTTTGTTCATTTAGGCATTGCCTTAGGTACAACCTTGTGCGAGATGTTTCGCATTTAATGGGGTTGTGAGCAGCTTGCATTGCAGTAATGTCATTGACGGTACAGTTTGTCCCTGAAATAATGTGGGCGGATAAATCGTGTCTCCCATGGGCCCTCTAAAATTTTAAAAAAGTTAGATTTTTTTTTTAAATCGCACTCCCGAAGCCCAAAAATGTTACACCGAGCAAAGGAACGCTTGCCTTGTTGTTAGCTACATCTCCACGCTGCACAGAAACATCAAGCGGGAGCCAGTCCCAGTTTAGTATTGCGCTGGACAGTAACTACAGTAACAGTGGATTGTGCATTCCAGTATTGGTTTGTGATTTTCAGTAGTTTCAGTGTCTTTTTTTTACCTTTGTTTTATCTTTTCATTTTTATGAATAAATACATTAATACCTCTAAATGGGAAAAATTTTCTCTTCAACGAAATAACAAGGTTTAGTTTAGGAAAATTGATATTTTGGGGTACCGCACCCCTGTATTAGCCTGGTGTTTCTTGGACACACTGTAGTACCTGTATGGTGTAGACCAAACGTCCATAGCAGAATGTGCCGTTATCTCACAAAATATTTCAACTGCGAGCCTCTGAGTGGTCTTTGCCAGAGGTTGCCCTTCCAATTGTTGTCATCAGTGTGGATTGAAGAGAAGTGCGGCCTCTGTGTTCCCGTTCCCATCAAAGTCACCGTTCGTCCTGTCTGCAGGCTGCTCAACGTCCTGGAGATCATCGCTCCGTTCAAGCACTTTAACAAGCTGCGTGAGTTCGTTCAGATGAAGCTTCCTCCTGGGTTTCCTGTGAAGCTGGGTGAGTCTTGAACACAGCCATTTTCCTTTTTTTTTCAAGCACACTGAATTAAGATTTTAAAAATGTGAAATGTCTTTTACATGTTTTTGTTCTAACTAAAGTGACCACAGTTGTTGTGGAGGTGGCAATTTGCATGAACTCCTCGAAGAAATATTAATAAAAATATAATTGTGTAGTTTAAGTAAAAATAGCCTTGGCAGGGAAAGGTCTGTTGTAGGCTGTGTGTTTAGTTTGTCCATAAATCACGTGGGTAGCCGGCGCTTTAGAGTGCAGGTAGCGGCAGGCGGCTGTGTGTGTGTGTGTGCGCTTGCGCGCACGCCTGAGTGCCAGAGCTGTTAGTCACAGTTCCTGTTTTGAGCTGGCCACCCGCAAGTCTGTACATCGCGTTCCTGCCATCATCAGGATTTTCTGACCGCGTGCCAAAGAGATTTATGAGAGAAAGCAGCCGTCGCCCGTCGTTCCCGTGCTCATTAAAACACCGCTGCCGATTGTGTTGATCTGCCCGTGCATGTGCACACGAGTCCCTGCTCTGATCCCCTCCGTTCACAAATGTCGATCTGCATCTCTGGTTTCAGTTGAAGCCTCGAGTAACAACCTTGGTGACAACGTCGTGTTTGTAGGCGTTTGTCAAAACGTCATAATGCACGCTGCACAATTAATTTGTGTGCTAACCCAGTCTGCGTTAGAGAGTCCTTACAGTGCAAGGCACATGCGTGCATCGTGAGGAAAATCTGACGAGCCATGCTACTTCCATCACTGCTCTTTTGTGTCTTGTCATCCGGTCTCGTAAGCCAATGCTAAAGCAACTTTAGCATACCAAAAGGGACGGAGCTTGGCTCAACAACCGCCCTGCGTTTGGTTAAACTGTTAGAAGGTGCTTTCCTGCCGAGCTGGCATCCTCAGTGGGAACAGCTTTCTCTGGCGCAAGCGGTCCTTTAGGGGAACTGAACTGGTGGGGAGGTAAAAAAAAAATTCTCAGAAGAGTTTGTGGAAAAGGAATCTTTGTAGTGACTGGCAAAATAGAGGCAGTCACAGGAACAAGTGGCCCTTTGTGTTGTCTAAGCTCACAGGCATTGTCACTTAGACTGGGATGACTGTATATTATTACTTTGAATGAGATGCTTTGGAAATCAAAGTCATCCAATACGGTAAATTTTTAAGAGTTCGCAAAATAAAGTAGCACATTCTATGACACTTCAGTAATTGTACTCGTTGTCATTTGTTCACATTTGGTCATTTCAAGGAACTGGCGATTGATATAATTATATTGTTATGCAAGGAAGCACGTAGGGTTTTTATTTGCAGTAGTTGTCTCACATTTGAAAGATAATTGTATTTGTATACCTTCTTGCACCAGGCATTTCTCGGGGTCGTAAGATGAGACTTGCAGATGCGCGCGCGTCATGCTGATTGCATCCCGGGTGGTTTGTTTCATGGCTCCATGTGATCTTGTGAACGAGTCACTCATCTCTCCTCTCTGCTCATTTCTTTTATCCCAGGATTGTAAGAAAGTTATCTCTTCTTCATCCAGAGATTTTAGTTGCATTTTGTTATAATAGTGTTGAAGGTCATGCACATTGATTATTTTGTTGAGGTTAGGAATAAGTTTAATTTCAGCACTGTGATAGAGGTGGGTCTCAAGGGCTAAAGTAATTATTCACTAAATACAAACTAATGAAAGCAGTCTTCTATTCGTTAAATCCAGCCTTGCCGTTCAATTGAAAACCAAATTGTTTTTAAATCAAATTCACCACTGACACATTTGGATGGGGTTTTTTTGGTTGTTTAAAGCTGTATACAATTCCCTATTGGTCACTCAGCTGGCATGCAGTGTGCGCTGCCTGTACTGTGGAGGGTGTAGGCTACGGGCCGTCTCACAGTAAGCGAATGAGGGCCGACAGGCAACGTTTTCTCCCTGTAGTCTGTCCGTACACAGAACGAGGTTGTTGAAACGTGCTCGGGTCTACGGGGACGAGCTTTGGGTTTGCAGTGTATGTTGATTCCAACAATGTGGGTGTCTGTCCGCTTGTGTCAGCCGGAGGCTCTAAAACCAGTGGTTGGGTGGATGAGATGAACACGGCAGATTGGGCTGTTCCGACGGCCACAGTAGTATTTTAGCGTTGGACACAAGTCTGCGTCAAACGCTGCGAGTTTATTCCCATATTAGTTTCGTGTTTGGCAGTGGGCATAGAATAAAAACTCGTTACGGAGACTTGTACAAAGAATCTGGCATTCAGAAACTGGAAGAGCTGGTTTGAACCTGTTGTTTGTGCATTGCTTAATGAGATGAAGCGGTGGCACAGCGGGCATTGTATAGCACCGTTGTAGTGTGCAAGTTGAGACAGTGCCTGTGTAAAGGTGGCTAATGTAAATGTCAACACTTTCCAGTTATCTTGCAAGATTCCTTCGTAAAGCGCGCTCCACACAACTCGGCCATTATTAATGGTGGACACGTACCTAATCCTAGTTTGTAATGCTGGATGCCTTGTGAAGTGAACCACGGTGCATGCTGTAGTTTTGACGGTGCGATTCCTACTTCAACACATCAGCATTACACTAAAGGCTGAAAAGCAGCAGACAAAACATTCACCATTGAGAGGTTACTGCCGTAACGTCAAATATGTGAAGTTATGCCTCATGCACTCAACCTCAGGTGACACATGTTTATATTGTCAAGTGTGTGTGTTTAGATGGCGTCTCGTTTTGCTCGTTTCGTGTGCAGATATCCCTGTGTTTCCGACCATCACGGCCACCGTCACCTTCCAGGAATTCCGCTCCATTGAGGATCTTCCAGAATCCATGTTCCGGATCCCAAGCGAATACCGAGAGGACCCCAACCGCTTCCCTGACCTCTGAACCCGACCACCCAGTGGCTGTGCCCACTGGCCCTCGGCTCCAACAGAGCGCTGTGCCAGTCCCTCCCTTGTGCAGGCCTCTCTCCCCTCCCCCATGTTGTGCCTCCCTTCCATACTCACAGCCTCCCCTGCCTTCAGGATGTCAGAGCGCTGATCCTGCCCTAATGCGTGACCCTGCCACTGCTGCACGCTGGGGAAGGATGCCAGGGAAGGCCCAGAGCTTCGAGCTTTGACTTCTGAAGCCTGTGTGCGGCCCTCGCTGATGGAGCTGCGGGGAAGCGTTTGTGCTGTCCCCCGACTGTGAGACCTCTTTCAGAATTTCTGAACCTGACCGTGTGAAACGTGATCAAACTTGGATTTAAAACATTTCCAGGAATATACATTTATTTTTCTGTTTTACATTATCAAGCCAGTGCACATTATTTGCATCCGGTGTGATACAAAGTGGCATCTGAAGACGGGACTATAGTAAAGCTGTTGGATAATCTTTGCCTCCACTCGGAGTTATTATCACAAGTACCTGTTAATGTTTCACTATGGGCTTTCTACCAATGGCTCACATGGGTTAGAACTGGACTAACTAAATTTTTTAAACTTCTGCTTTCATATACAGATTATCAAACACCCCTTAGTTGTTTGCCACCCAGCCATGGTCAGTGACTGTGCAAAATAGTCGTTTGTGTCGTAATTATATTGGCTGAACTTAGTTTTAAAACAAATAAACGTTTGCGTCAATTACGTGCTGCAGGAGCAATTAAGACACTTGAAGGCCGATGTGATGATGCTAATCAATACCAGCAAAGAAGCGCGTAGTTTCACAACTGCAGCTTAGTTGAGGCTTGTCTCAGCAGAGATCTTAAACGATGAAGGCCAGAACAGGGTTCAGCTATTTTCAGTGTGGTAAGTAAATTGAATTATGGTACAAAATGTTAACAAGACATTATATATAAACAAGAAACAATGCCTTTGGAAATGCTGAAATATTAGAACAATGTAAAGAAAAGCTTTTGCCTTAAGGGATCACCATATTGCATGTAAAGAAACACACACAAAAAGTTTAAACTTCACGAAGTTAGAATGTCTATCTCTTAGATGGTTGAATCACACGGCAATTCTTATGCATAGAATCCCTTCCATGTGTTGCCAGTTTTTAATGAACGTTAAGCTGTTCTGACTGTGAATTATTAGACGTAGCATCCTGTTACCTGCCTCTCAACTCCAGCAGCATCTGGTCTGATCTCTGTACTGCATCAGCTGGAGTTGATCAGAGAGCATGCTTTTGGAGACCATAAAACGGAGGCAGGTTATTGTGGAAATGTTTTACATTTCACTTGTTTCGTAAATAAGGTTTTATCCCACGTTTCGTGTGCACAAATCTGGTTTGTAAATTGTGGAAATTAAAGTAATGCAATCACTTTCACATCAACTAACAAACAGACAAATCTCAAAGCCATTTTTGTAAATATCACACGATCCGTTTTTGTCAACCTCTAGGGGTATTTTAACCTCTTGTACTACACAAAATCTAAATCGTATCCCAATTTACTTGAACATGCAGAACATGTCTCATTAGCAAGAAAAGCAGCAATATTGTATTTATTTACCTAGAGCATAGTATGCATCCAATTTTTAGATAGTGAAGTGCTTTATGCACTTATTGCAACACCGATTGCATTCTTACACAGGTTTTTGTATATACATTAAGAACTTTAATTAATTACATCCCTATAAATAATAGCAGGTGCGTCACTATTTTAAACAATGGCATGGGTGTAACTTTTCACAAGAAATCACTTTTGATAATGTACTGTACGATACAAACACAGGAATATGGAGCTGTTGTCAAATGTGGTAATTGACATTTATTTCGTACATTTTGAAACTTTCATGTTTAAACTTCCATTGCTTCACCCCCAACTTGGACGTTCACATTTCTGCAATTGAACACCGATTACTGATACAATATGCCTGCTTGGTCTGACATTTGTACGGTGAATAAATGAACGTTCACAGGTTGGGTTTCGAATGGTCTATGGCCTGTTAACAATGATGTCAAAGGTTACATACAGGCCGTGTACACACGTGGACATGACAGTCTTGCACCAGCACATTGTAAAGTTAAATATGATAACTTATAATAATGGTAAAGAAAATTCCAGCGGTTTAATTTCATGCTATCGACATCATATCATGGGGTGAAGTATCAATTCGGATCTCTTGCAGAGCAGTGCAACCCTTTGTGTAGATGTCACAGAGCGACTTCTGAAATCCCCTTCAAGTGATCTGATCCACAGAACTTTCCAAACCCATCTGCCACTGACAAGAAAGTTTGTCATATGACAGTCAAATCAATCTTTTTTATTCTCAGCTGGAATTAAGTGCAGAACCAAATTTTACGTGATTGCTTTTGTGCAGTCATTGGTTACTGGGCTGAGAGCATCTAAGTGTAATAACTTTAGTGCAACAGAAACCAACACAACCGTCTGCTTCATGCTGCTGAAACCTGGGCTGCTAGTTCTTTTAAAAAATCTTCGACTGCTTCATCTTCTTGGTTCTTTCGGTAAAGTCACGTAGAAGGGAAATAAAAATAAAACATAAAATAATTCTCACGACGTTTCGGCCACAATGCAAGCAGCCGTCCTCAGGTGAAGACCAGGTCATTCAGACGCTGTCTCCCCGACAGACCTGGTCTTCACCTGAGGACGGCTGCTTGCGTTGTGGCCGAAACGTCGTGAGAATTATTTTATTATGTTTTATTTTTATTATTTTATTATTTCCCTTCTACGTGACTTTACCGAAAGAGCCAAGAAGATGAATCCCTGCAGTCATGAAAGCTTTAAATCGAAATGTTCCACGGCTGTTGTGGCCCCGTCTGCATATATAAAGATCCCCCGTATAGCCTTAACAGACTGTAGGTTAGCAAGCACTTATGAAGGTCGTTATCCCTGTGTCATGTCACAATCGATTACGTCTCTACAGTTGGAATTAATCGACTTACATCAGGTTTCGATTTTAGTGATATAACAAAGTTGTCACAAACGTTCGGCACAATTCAAGCCCAGAGCAACTTGCCACCAACTTGCCCGCAGATTGAACATCTTGTAAAGCTACCCCAATGTGTTCCGTTTATTTACGGTAAAGCCCATTAAGCTAAGAATATATTTTTCAAAGGCTACCCGCCCATGAGCAATATCGCTGAGTGATGTTGACGGATAAAACTTTGCTTTTCACTGCCTGACAAAATAAAGCTGAAACAGGCATAATTATTAAATTAGCGTTACACAAACAAAAAAGACATGCGATTAAGTTTAGGGTTTGAATAGGAAAGAAAAGAAAGTAGTTTTTAAAGATATCATTTACTGATTATGTCCCCTAAAAATTTAGATAACATTCAGCTCCCACCCAATCTATTGCTGGATGCCGTCCTTTCGACACTGCCGATCATGGGGGCATATCTTTACATTCCCAGTGATATTCATCAGGGCAATCAAGCGATTGTAAAGTATAACTACGCTCCTTATATCACATTGCCAGTAACAGGAGAAAAAAACATGCCCATTCTAAACCGCGACGAACTATTAACTGTCGACAAAATCTTAATTGGGTAGTCTAGAGAGACACTGGATAATGCAGTAACACGTGTGTGATGACACTTCATTGAATCAGCTCCATACCACTGGTGGAATGTCAAGTGAAATAGAATGTCAAATCAATCTCTGGCCCTTCAAAAGGCCCATATTGAGCCTTGCACGCACACACATACACAATGGTACATGTGCTGTTAAGCATGGCATTTTTGTTTTCTTTTGTTACACTTGGAGTCCAGAACGATCAGTTTGAAGGTGCATGATATAACGTTTGCATCCTCTGTTGAGGAATTGTGTTTTGAGTGTCACTTTTTTGTTACTAAAACTATAAAAGGTTTTCACTTCAACCCCAGCGCCAACCTTGACCCTCACCACTTGTGAGCTGGCGATGGCAATTCCCAAAAAGTGAAAATTGTGACGCAGCTACAATGCCATACTTTGTCTGTTCCACTGACCTACCCCCCAACTGCACTGTAACCCCCCCCCCCCCCCCACAATAACAAAAAATATTAAATAAAAATAAACACTTTTTGTACAAAAAAATCCGTGTTCTTTTCCTGAACTTTTGTAAAGCAGCGATTTAATTGTCTTTATTTGTGTCATTTATGTACAGATACATGTGCAGAATTTTTGCAATCCACTGCTGAATGAGGGCATCTCCATGCTGTTCGGGTCATGGGGGTTATTTGGCCATATTCCAGAACACTTCGGTACGGTGAGGTGAAGGCATGGAGCATAGCTCGAGCGTGGAGGTACAGTACAACAATGGATTTTGTTGAACTGCCCATAATGTCGCCTTGCAGCCTATAACACCTGTTGTGTATTGCAGTCGCCTGTGCAAGCACTACCCTGGCTAAAACCTGGTTAGTTTCCCACATCTAACAAGATAAAAATCTACATTTAAGTACATTTGAATTGCACTTACTCTTTTAATAATTTAGAGTGGACATTTCACACCACAATAGAAGCAACTTGCCATATATTGTTATGTGGTCGGTGTAAGTGTGGTTGTGTGATGAGCATGGCAAGATACTGTTTGCAGTGCTGTGATTGTGGAATCGTCGAGATCTGGGCCTGAGCCACCGTTGAAATGTTCTTGGAAGTGTTTTTCTCCACACGATTTCTAAGAATCTTGCAACAACTTGCACAGAGTGAATGCCACGTGCTTTTCTCTGCCAATGAAATCCAGAGAAAATATCACGTACAAAGCATTGCATATGAATGACTCGTGATTAATAATTAACCCCCGAAGACATCAATTCATTACACAATATAAAATACTGTTGAACAATGTTTATTATAGTTATCTTTGTACATGCTTCATTCACAGGTATCCACAGTAAAGCACCTACATGCCATCACATGGTAATGTGCTTGATAGGGCTCTATTGTGTGTGGTTTGCTCTGTGGTTGTCCTGTGCTGGAGTTACATTTTTTTCATCTTCATTAACATAAAAATGCAGTGCATAGAAGCATACTATTATTGCTGATGACATGGCATTGTTCTGCGTTTGGGTGTGCCAAGAAAGAAGTGACCCATCTCCCCATTTGAACTTTGGTTGAGGCGGCCTCATGGTCAGGAAACGGATGGGTGGTGAGTTTTTTTTAAATGTTATGAGCTTCCAGGAAGACCAGAAGGTGGTATGCATATCCTACATCCGACATGTGGCCCATTACAACCTGTCACTTAGGGGTAAACCAAGAGACTCCAGATAGAGTTACCACCTCAGGAATACAAAAAAACCAGGACAATCATGGGAAGAAGAATATCTCAATACCGAAAGAGAGGAGAACTATTTGTGAATGCATTGTTTTGAGTGGTGTATTATGACACAACAGACACATAACGGGGCTTTTAATGTCCCTGGAAGATGCATCTTTCCTAGGACCGCTATCTCAAAAAGAATAGACAATTGTGGGAAAATGACCCCGAGCTCTAGAGGAGACATTCAACTTATTTTTTTTACTGACTTTCACGAATTAATTGCTGACAATAATGATTATATTCACGTCATTATTTCGTTACATTTTGTGGTATGAACACTGAAGCAATTGTGTGCAGTTTCTTTGTCCGCTTGCCTCATTCAGAAGTCCCATGTGGCACACATAAAGAATTATTATTGTATATAGGCGTTGCGCACACGCTTACAGAGACCAGGTTGTCGGTTCAATGGAGCACAGTTACGCAGTGGTCATGTTTTTAGTCCTGTGTTCCTCAGCATGTGATGCTGTTTTAAATGTGTCTGCCTTCCAATTGTGGCAGCTATGTAGCTGTTTGAGATGTACAAAGCTCACCTATTACAATACTGTAATTGGTATTTTTACATTACATTATTTGTAGTGAACTGTCATACTTTTATGGACATGCCTTGGTGTAGAGTGACGTTTGTGAAAAGGGGAATATCTTGGCATGGGAATTCGAGCTCGTGTTGGAAATGTAAAAAGTTAATTTAATTGTTGTACAAAGCATGTTATGCTTTCGGCCAGAATTATGCATATCTCGCTTATTTTGTACCTGTTGTGTTTAACAGTTTTACTAGTGGTCGACGCCTTCGCAACCGGACACCCACACATTTTGCACTCTCGGCAAGAAAAAGATACGTTTTAAAGCAGAAACATGACTGGCGACATCTCAGAATGAAAGGGGGTAAATTAGAGGTGGTGGCACTTGCTTTCGTGTCACTGTGTTGGGCACATGGAGAGGATGTGGGCCCTGCCTGCGTGAAAAAAACACAGGATCGGATATGTCTGCTTATGTTTTGTGACCTTGCCCTGCTCGCTTTTGGAAATCCGTTTAAAACCATATGAGTGTGTGTAATCGCTGGGAGTACTTAGTCGGCCTGTTCAGCCGAATGCTGAACAGATGATTTGTGACACATAGGGTCGTCTCCTGTGTAAAATAATAGCGTTTGACTTTTCTTTATAAATGTCATATCAACATTAAACATAGCTAGATGAAGTTCAACTCTTGGTCGGGTGTCATAAAATCTCCAGTGATTCATGTTTCAGTACTTTATTATTTCACGTTTTATACAATGTTATTGGCCTTTTAACACACGTTTGCAGTATTGCTTTCAGCCATATCTACCTTGAAAAAAAAGAGGCAAAGTGAAGTTGGATTGTGGCATCGTTTGACTGAGAGGGATGGTAACGACGTGGGGAGGAGGCCTTCATCCATCAGTGTATAAAACATGGCTAATGGTGATTATAATGATTGAAGGTTATGATGCCAATGTATGCAGAACCTCGCACTCACTCCATCGCTGACCGCCTTTGTCACAAACTCGCAGCCGGATTTGTACAACTGACATTGGGGCGGATCAAAGAGTTCTGAAAGGCTAACCGCATCGCAGTGGTGCCAAAGTTAGGAAATTAAGTCTTCGTAAACGGTACGGATCAATAGGGAGCAAACATGACCAATGCGTAGGATGGCCATAAACACGAATTGGGCCAGGGAGGAAAGAACCGTGCCCCTTTGGTGTGTTAACCTGTAATCTACAGGTCCACACACGGCCTGTGTTTGCAATTGTACTTTGTATTTGGGTTATGCACTCACGTTGTGTAAAAACGGACAGTACTGTGCATTGTTAAGTCCATGGAAGGGCCATGCGGCGTTAGGCGGGTGGGTTCGAGGGGTGATCAGCTCCCTGCACCACTAAATTGCCGCAGTGGCTAGGAAATGTTCTATAACTCCCTCGCCTGGTATACAAGAGGTCGTGGGTTCCATCTTGACCCTGACACCTGCTGTATATTTGAAGTCTGCATGTCTCTCTTTCTCATCATCATCATCACCACAGTGGCTAGGAGATGTTAACTACCTCGCCTGGTATACAAGAGGTCGTGGGTTCCATCTTGACCCTGACGCCTGCTGTATATTTGGAGTTTGAATGTCTCTCTTTCTCATCATCATCATCGCCACGGTGGCTAGGAGATGTTAACTACCTCGCCTGGTATACAAGAGGTCGTGGGTTCCATCTTGACCATGAGACCTGCTGTATATTTGAAGTCTGCATGTCTCTCTTTCTCATCACCATCACCACGGTGGCTAGGAGATGTTAACTACCTCGTTTGGTATATAAGATGTCGTGGGTTCGATCTTGACCCTTACGCCTGCTGTATATTTGGAGTTTGAATGTCTCTCTTTCTCATCATCATCACCACCACCACAGTGGCTAGGAGATGTTAACTACCTCGCCTGGTATACAAGAGGTGGTGGATTCCATCCTGACCCTGACGCCTGCTGTATATTTGGAGTCTGCATGTCTCTCTCTCTTATCATCATCATCACGGTGGCTAGGAGATGTTAACTACCTCGCCTGGTATACAGGATGCCGTGGGTTCGATCCTGACCCTGACGCCTGCTGTATGTTTGGAGTCTGCATGACTCTCTATCTCATCATCACCGCCACAGTGCCTAGGAGATGTTAACTACCTCGCCTGGTATACAGGAGGTCGTGGATTCGATCTTGACCCTGACGCCTGCTGTATATTTGGAGTCTGCATGACTCTCTTTCTCATCATCACCGCCACAGTGCCTATGAGATGTTAACTACCTCGCATGGTATACAGGAGGTCGTGGGTTCGATCTTGACCCTGAAGCCTGCTGTATATTTGCAGTTTGCATGTCTCTCGCTTTCCCTGAATTCGCGTGGATTTGTCTCTGGGACATCCGTTGTTTTTTTTCCCCTCCACATTTAGAAACAACGTGAGTTTAGAGTATTTGGCTATAATACATTTCCAAATAATAAGCCACTTCGTTGAGCTATCATTCATGACCAGGTCGCTTCTGAAAAAGAGCTATATAGCTCAATGGGGCCTACCTGGTAAAATTTTAAAAAGTTTACTGTTGTTGTTAATTACATAATCAAGTAAAACATACAACTTATGTGTCACAGCTTTTTTGTGACACCGATCGTATATCAGCAAGAGTATACTTGGCTTGAGAGGACGTGTGGATTGTTAAAGACCTCGTCTGTTCTTGTCTGGTGGGGTAAGATTGCAAGCCAGGGTTAGGCAAGGGAAGGGTAACGTAGTCCGCAGAGATGGAGCGATGAAATCGCCAAATTGCTGGGTGGATTGTTATTGTTCATAATAGATGGCTTTTTTTGGGGTTAGATCGCGTACATTTCTAAATGTGTCCATATTTTTTGGTTCTGTCGGTAAGGTCACGTAGGTATATTTTATACGTCACCAAAACTTAAAATCTAGATTATAAATGTGTCGTTAAACCCGCCACCACCCGACACAGCCAACTAGTGAGGGTTGTCACGTAAACAGAACATGCCAATTCGTCACTACCTGTGTGTTGGAGAGTACTCAGATTGTAAATGTTGCAGCTTGGCTCTCCGGTTAGTGCTGTACTAGTACACTACACTATACACAACTATACACTACACTATACACTACACTCCACTAGTGCTGTACTAGTGACGAATTGGCCACGTTCTGTTTACGTGACACAACCCTTACTAGTTGGCTGTGTCGGGTGGTGGCGGCTTTAACGACACATTTATATCTTTACCCGATCTAACCCCCGTCCCCAAAAAACCTCTTATGGATGATTATTGGTCGCGAAAGTCTCCTACGTGTTAAACTATTGTTGTTATTGTTGTTGTTTGCGTCGCATCGACGTGAGGTGACGACAGCTTTGGGGAGGAGTGGGTGAAGGTGATGTTGATGATGATGTTGAAGATGTTGATGATGTTTCCCCTGGGGATGAGTGGATGAAGGTGATGATGTTGTTTCCCCTGAGTATAGGTAGGGCGTAATGTGTTTGTTGTTACTCTACATGTACAGCCCTACATCCACTGCTGTATGAGGGCATCTCGAAGCCGCAGGGTTCGTTTGACCATACTTCACGCTGGTCCGTGTGGGTTCGGTTAGTTGAGAACAGTGCATATCATCATCAGTTGTTTCTTTTTGTTTGCATTCTGACTGCTTGTGTTGTGGTTATTGTAAACATGATCCCTTGTACAAAGGTGTCAGTTTTTGTACCAGTTGAAAGGGTAAAAACCTATTACTATATTTTGCCACTGGTTAAGGAGGTCTCATAGTGTAAGATGGGGAATGTTTCGTCTTCATAGAACGACAGCCGAATATGAGGGGGGGTGTGGCATTAAATAAGTTTATACATTTTTGTAATTAATTTCAAGTGTTTTCAGTGTTGTGAGTTGAAGTGCCGACGGGTTTTTTTTGTTTGCAATCCGACCAAAGCGGTTGTTTATTCTTCTTATCTTGGAGATTTCCGAGATGATTTTCCCGCCACCTGCCAAGCGGAGGGGTTTTTTGGCGGGAAAAGCGAGCGCGTCGTGCGCATGCGCGCGTGGTGTCACGTGCGCGCGCACCATCGAAGCCGGAACGCGGGAAAACTTTGGACTCGGGAGTGGTGGTTTCGCCCCCCCCCCCCCCCTGACGGCATAAAAAAAAAACATTTTTAAAAAGTAATTTAAAGCGTTGCGACAATAAGTGACGTTAACACACGCGGACACGTTAAACGCTTAAAAAAAAACGTAACCCTCGTCCGATGTCATTGAACGGCTCGGGACGCCAAACTTTCTAGCACGTGCTGCAAAAAAAGCGCGGACAGAGGGGCGGGGTAGGAGGGGGAGGGGCGGGGTAGGGGGGGAGGGGCGGGGTAGGGGGGGAGGGGCGCAAAGCGGCTTCGCGGAAGCGGCGAGTTCCCGCCAAAAATTACGCGCCCTCGGGAGGGTGGGGGGGGCCCGCGCGCGCGCGAGACTTGACGCGTTAGCCCCGCCCACTAGTAGCCCCCACCCACTAATAGCCCCCACCCACTAGTAGCCCCCACCCACCCACACCCCCGCCCCGTCATTATTTTAGCCACGCCCCCTCCCGTACAAGACTGACCGGGCGAGCTCGAGTCGGCGCCGCTTCTCGTCTTCGCCGTGAGTTAAATTTTGTACAAAAAACAAATAATAAAATGCGTCAATAAATATATTGTAATTGCTATTTATTTTTCGCGTTTGTTTATGCGTGAGACGGCGCGGTTTATATGTGTTTTTTTCCGCTTAAAAGATATCGGTGGTGGTGGTGGTTGGTGGTGGTGATTGGTGGTGGAGCGGGTTTGAAAAATAAATAAATAACCGGCCCAAGTCTCGCGCTGCCTCGCGCGGCTGATCTCGCGAGACTTCGCGAGGCCGCTCATTAGCATAGAGGTTCCCGCCCGCGCCGGAGCGTTCATTGAGCGGCGGCGGCGGCGGCTCGACGCGAAGCATTTTAGTTTTTTAATCAGCCGCCCTTTAAATAACATAAACAACACCCCCCCCTCCTCCCCGCACAAAACAACAGCAGTAGTCGATGCGAGCTTCTCGCCCGTGAGCCGTTGTGCTACTTGCGATTCGTAAAAAAAAAAAATCAAAACCGAACATCGTTTTCCACATTCCCCCACCCCGCGCCTCAAGACCCCGGGACTTCGTCCCCTCCAGCAGCCAGCAGCATGTGGATTCAGGTGCGAACCATGGACGGCAAGCAGACGCACCGCCTCGACAACTTGTCCAAGTTGACGAAGATCGAGGAGCTCCGCGCCAGGATCCACGAGGTGTTCTGCGTGGAGCCCGACCAGCAGAGGCTCTTCTATCGTGGCAAGCAGGTAACCACCCCGACCGCCGGAGAGAGAGAGAAGAGAAGAGAGAGACACGGGTTTCTCTTGTTGTGCGGGGTTTGTGTGTGTGGGGGGGGGGGGGAAGGGAGGTGATAGCTCCTCGTGGTCGTGGTGTGAGCGGAGCAAGTGCTGGGAAAGTGCTCGCGCGTGTCTTGTGTAGATGATGAAGAGATCGTCGCCTGTGTGAGAAGTTGCAATTGATAGTGTGGCGTCAAAAGTTGTGATGTGGTGGGGGGTTCAATCGCGGGCCTTGATTGTGTACGGGGCAGGGATGTCCGTGGAGGGATCTGCTGGGGTTGGGGGGGCCCTGCCGAGGTGGGAGAAGTGCGGGCGGCGTGGGAACGTGGGGGTGGTGGTGGTGGGGGCCATGCTTTGTGTGAAAGTGAATTAATAATTATTATCGGTTTAACATGTAGATTTTCGTGAGCAATATAGATAAAGGTTTTTGGGGGGGGGGGGGGGGGGTAGATCGCGTAAATCTATAAATGTGTCGTTAAACCCGCCAGCGCTCGACACAGCCGATGTGTGTCGGGTGGAGGCGGGTTTTACGACACGTTTATGATATTGACGCGATGTAACACAAAAAACTGCATTATTAAATACTTTATGGACGCGGGATCGGTATAACAGTAATCTTAATTGTCTACCGTGGAGGTACGGGGGGAGGACAGTCTGTGCAGTGAATAATAATTTATTTAAATTATATTGTAGTTATATCAACTGCTCACACCCCCCCCCCCTCCTTGTATTTATCAATACATCCATTGCTTCTACACTCGTGAAGACCATTATCTATTTTGTTAGCATCGTCGATTGTCTACGCCAGTGGATGAGTCCTTCTCGTCGCCTTCATCAGCCATTGTATAATATCCACTTGACGTTTCCCATCTCCGATCGTTCTTCCTTCCCATCAGCGTTGTTGTTGTGCTCTTTCCTCTATCGCAGATGCAATGCACACCCGGCGTGTGTTGTGTGGGGCTGCTGTAAAATGGCATGCATGCGACCACTGTACCTGTGTAACCGATAGGGAGGGGACCCCTGGCGCGCATTGTGTTGCGCGGCGCACGTGTTTTGTCCTGGTGGGCGAGACCCGTGGTTAAACGCGGGCCGCTTTGCATTGGCATCTTCTCCACCCTGGGTCCACGACCTCGTGTGTCCGGCCCCCTTGAGACCGGGGGTGGGAGGGGGGGAAAAGTCGCCTTTTGCTGTTGTACCCCACGCCCCAACCCCCACCACTCCAGCCCCTTCTCACCCTCACCCCTAACCCACTGAGAACATCAGGAACGCTGACCGCGGCGGTCACGTGGAGAGGGGCGGCCCAAAGCAAGGCGACAGGCCGTCAACGCTTCCACCCGTCTCTCCGTGTACCTGTGTGTGGTTACATAAGTCTCCCTGTGTGCGTGCGTGTCGTATCGACGGATAAATAACACCTTACCCGCCATGTACGCGAGTGTACTGCGGCAGTGACACGCTTGTCCCTGTGTGTACGTGCGAGCGCCATGGCAGCTGCCTGGTTGTAACACCACCACCCCCCCCGTTATCGTCGGTGCTTCTGAATCTCGCGGAACACAAAGGCGCCACGGCCTCTCACGTGCTCGGCGCGGCCGAAAAAATGGGCACGGTAATATTCGCGCATACAAATTCCGTTTTGCGCCCCCACCCTTGCCCCCAGGGGTGAGATGAAAGCAATGGGAGCGTTGGACTTGATGTATTATTTTTACAATTGGGAGACGGCGGTGGTGTTTTAAGCGCCGAGGTAGAAAAATGTTGCACGCGACCGCTGCAGTGCCGGCCGTAGTCGTTTGCAAAAATGATCACGAGCAGAATGTAAGATTCCGTTACATTATTTACCGTGAAGCCGTAGGGTTTATTTCCTGGTGGTACCGCGAGCCGTTTTAATTTCGTCTTTAGGTGTTGGTAACCTATAACAGACCAGATCGGAGTCATATTAAAGTATGTGTTTTATGTTAAATATAGCCTAGCGTTCCAAAATTTGGCGAAATTATCTGAAGTTCGTGGCATTAATAAGGACTTACCTGTACTGACTGGCGTGGTGAAGTATGGTCATACAACCTCAGACCAATACGGTTTTGAGAGACCTTCAATCCAGGAATAGATTTCAATCCATTCCTGGATTGAGAGAGGGCTTTAAATTATTGTTTTATATTAACCTTGTATAGCCATTTAAAATTATTGATTCTTTCAATTATAACTTGTCTAAAATAAAAATATGTAAAGAAAATGCGTTTTTAATGCCAGCTATTTATATATACTCAAATGTTAAGAGTACACGATATATCTGCTACACATAGACATTTCACAATAACATGCTATGTATTACAAACTGTAAATCACCAAGGAACGGGCTTGAAATGTTAGCATTTTGGAATGTGTACACGGTGTTGGCATTTTCAAAAATGGTAATTTTTCAAAATGCCCTATTTTTACAGGCACGTGCGTGCTGTATACCCACGCATATAAACTGTCATTCAACAAATGTAATATCGTGCTAAAGTAGTAGCTTCCCAGAATTGGGTTCCTCGACTGGTCCTTGTTGGGGGCGGCAGATTGTCAGGAGGGGATGCACAATTCAAGGCCCACAACAGCACTACCACGTTCTGCCTGTGCCTCCGCCCATTTTCTGTCGCGGGACGACGCTGCTTTCCGCACCGCCCAATAGAAAACGGCCACACAGCCATTTTGTTTCAAAAGGGTTGTTGACGCACAGTTGATGTATGTTATATGGTGCATTCTAATTGCTCCATTGTAAAATAACTTGCTGATATCACAATAGTTTGGTCACTTGTTTTGCACGGATTAACACTGACATGGGCATTACTAAGGCTGCGTTGTGAATTAATTATTTAAAAATTCCTAACACGTCTGCTTTATACGTTAAAACTGTATTTTTTTACGTTGACGAGCTGTGAGCTTATCCAATAATTGCAGATGGAGCATTGCTACGGTGATTTTTTTTTCGGGCCACGTTTTCTTATTAAAATTGCCCTCATCACTCAGGCCGTGCGTTTATACTGGGAGTGGAGAAGACGACCGTGTACAACAAGCGATCTTGACATTGCCCATTGTGCTTTTCTAAGGCTGTTATATGTTAAAGGAGGAGTATTCACAGGTGTGCGCTGCCAACACTTTAAATATCTCAATTATCTGAAATTGGTAACACGAACCAATTTTGTAAAGATAATGTTGGGAGGGAACTTAGATGGGGTCAGCGCAGGCTGTACTGCTCGCGTCTGGGTAAAGGAAAATGTGTTTATGGAGTTTTCTGTTATATTAAGGAAGTATTATTCATTGCCTGAAAAAATGTGGAATTGCTTTATTCACATGCCTTCAGTTTCGTAAATTTTAGTTAACACCATTTAGATATTTTAGTTAAAATGTAAAATTTAGTTCAATTTCAAACTATATTTATAATAGTCCTAGTCTTTAAAAAAAAATCTAAGGCTACAAACAAGGCATGAGTGGACCTGCATGCATATGCTAGCTACCAACAGGCTTGACGGTGAGACGTTGGTACATTGTTTTATGTAAACATGACCTTTACGTCACACGGCACTTTAAATTAATTATTGTATTTAATACGAAGTTGTAAATATAATAAGGCGAAAATTAGGCCTGAATTGGAAATACTAATGTAACAATGTATTCGAATTAAGGGGAAAAGCAGGATTATTTGAATGTGTAGACGGCCATTTGGAGATGCAATTTTATCAAGTCGTGGCCCGGCTTGTGAATATGGCGGAGCTTGTTGTGCAGCCGTTGTTCTGAACAGACACGTGACTTGAAGGGCTGGCCCGCTCCCCACCATCAGGCATACATACGCTCTGGGTCTTCATCGTTTTCCCTTGTTGGGAGCGTAACCCTCCTGAGGCACTTTGCCATAATTGTTTATGTTTGTTCTGCAACTGTGAACAATGCATTTTTAAAATAATATTTTCATCGTTCATTAAAATTTTTGCCGATTTAGATTATGTAATTATCACATGAGGCTTTGTTGTAAACCAATTAATCTTAAAGGTAACTTTTAGGCTGATGTTTTTTGTGCCAAATACAAATTGTTATTTGTGATGAATTTTGTCAAATTTTACAAGATTGCATGGTACCAATTTTTCTCAGGCTTGAATGTTTGCTGGTTACGTACTTATGAACTTATTTTTTCTTACATGTGCAATTTTTTGTGTTGTGTGATCTGAGAAACCACTGACAAGCACATTTAAAACAAAATCCCCTGTGTAGATTTTCATGTTGGTGGGGATAGTCCTGGAATTTGTACCCGCTATCCTGTACAAATCCATTGTGGGAAATTTTTTCTATGATGGGTTAGTATTGACATTTCCACTCCACAACTAAAAATAACCCAATTGTGGATATATACTGAATGGTCATGTACACTGGCAGAGCCAGTGGGGGGTGGGGTGGCACGTTGCCCTCCCAATGATCCGATTGAAGTCCCTAATTTCGATCAGATAATTGGGGTTTATTAGTAATAAATCGGCATTTTGCGACTCCCACTGCCACTGTGTAGCATATTATTATGTGCCAGGGACTCTGAGATGATAGGACAATAGTCTGAGTTCATAATTGGCAATAACTAACGGCAAAAGCAGTTGTAAGTGACTCACAGAATTGTGCGTAGTTGCGTATACAGTACACGACTTCCCTGAAGGCATTCCTTCAGCGAGGGCGATGCCGATCACACACGGTTCGAATTCGACCCTCGATCGATGGCTGCGCCATCGCCGCACACGTGTCGAATAAAGAGCAAGGGACAAGTCCTTACTAACAACTCCTATCATTTTTCATTGCTGGAAGGGTTGCCCCCCCCCCCCACCTGAAAATCCTGGCTCCGCCATTGACTCATGTAGCCTTAGGTGTGTCGTATTTTGCAAACTATCATCTTATGGCTTCCTTCAGGATATTCAGGAAATATATTTTGATTACTGATAACTTTTAATTCCAGTACAGATGTTCCTGTGTGTTTCAAGTAAACATAGAAGTAGGTGTTTTAACACAACAGGAAGTATAGGCGGTCTGGAATGGATGAATGACTTGGAGGCATGGAATGTCCTGGCTATAACAGTATTCGGGGTCTCCAGGAGGATATGATGCACGTCTGTGAACTTGTTTGTCTATGCACAGGGAATGCAAAGGAAAAATAGAAAATGATATACTCTGCTCTCAGTATTTGGTGTGCTCTTGTTATACAGTTTAACCAACACATTTTTTAGTACAGTATTTTTGCAAACGTTTATTGTTTACTTTGCATTCTTTTAAGACTGAATCCGTTTCATGTCCATTACCAAACATTCTTTTGTAGCAGAAAACACTGTTTGCATTATTATTGGATGTTTTAAGTGCATCGACGTTCACTGGAATTTTTTTAGGGAGATTTGTCTTTCATTGTGTTAAATATGATTGGACATTGCATAAAGTAAAACGAGTTCAAGTATAATAAGCATCCCATTTTTCCCTATACTAAATTTGCGAATATATGGTGTGTTTCTATAGATGGAGAATGGACACAGCCTTTTTGACTACAGCGTGGGTCTGAACGAGATTGTACAACTCCTGGTCCGGCAGACTTCCAGCACAGCAGCGACTGAGAGTGCCGTTACCATTGTGGCCCCTTCAAACCAACCAGCTAAGTACGGACGCGATGGGGGCGAGCTGTCCGACACAGACTCGGGTTGTGGCTCTTCTCAGGGCGACTCGGACAAAAACTCCAACGGTGGAGAGCCACCACTCGATGCCGAGCCTGCCATTCCAGGAACATCTACACAGGCCGTCCTCAACCCTGGCTTTGGCACATACAAGGTGAGACTTGATTTGCAGCTGGTTTGCTTCACTTGTTCATAGTAATGCGTCGTGCAGATGTTTAACTTGCATTTAAAATCCTTAGATTTTTATTCGTGATTGCTTACATACATAAATTAACTACTAATTTTCTTTCATCTTACCCCATTGTGTGCGATCCAGATTAATGAGATGGTGGATGTCCGAGACTCCAACACTGGGGCCTGGTTTGAGGCAGAGGTTGTAGATGTAACTCGGGGTTCAGGGGAAGGAGCTTTGCCGAGTGATGATCAGGCAATGTCATCGTCAACAAAACCTCAATGCACTGATGAGAGCACTTCTCAGGACCATTCGGCTTCAGCGAGATCGTCAACCTGCAACGATATTTTTTACCGCGTAAAATATGATGAGTAAGTTTCGTAGGGTTGCTGTGTGCCATGACTCCTCACTGTTTTTTTTTATCGTTCAAATAAATGCAAACTGTTGGTTTTAATTATGGTGATAATATCAAAAATTGCTACTTGTTCAGTATTTCATTTTGAACATGATGGTCAGTGTTTGTAAATTGATATATTTTCTTGGCAGCAGCCCTTGTACACTTGATAAGTCCAAAGTTATTTTCCCCCATTGTTTTCACGTGACAGCCTTTTTACATACGATTCATTCTAGAAACTTGCCATGAAGTTAATTTGGCCACTGTGCTGTGTTACAATAATGTTGGTTTTCAAAGACAAAACTATTTAATGCTGTACAGGCATACCTCTTATACCGCTCAGGATGCATTCTTGTTAAGTGGAGCATGATACGAAACAGTGCTATAGGAGGGTCATAACATGGTTCCAATTGAGATGTGTTACGACAGTGCTTTTTTGACCTATGAGCGATATGAGGGCTTCATTGGGGTATCGGTAATAGCCTTAATGATAGGGTACACATGATAAATGTTTGAAAGCATTTCATAAATACAAATAATGACTTGGTAAAAATTACATTAAAAATACAAGAAGTTATGGACTCGCCAGTGGATTCGGTTGGAGCTCCCGTAAGAATGACCACCGGTTTGCCATACACACACATGCCTCAGGAAGCTATACAAAATTGGATTCTATCCATGGATCGCCAATTAATCTACTCTAATTGGATGGACTGAGCAGAATCGCTACAATAGACACCTCGATTCAGGTTCCAATACATGGGCAAAGACGTGCCCCTAGGGCAATACCACGCCTACTTCCATATATGGGCTGATCTGCGCGGGACTTTTCCTCGAGGACAAAAGAGTGTTATAACGAAACAGCTTTATAAAAGGTATGCCTGTATTAAGTTCAAAGTATGACAAGTTATTCATACTTCTTATGATGTCCCTAAACACCCATCTGGAAACTTATGGTCAAGTTGGTATTCCAGAGACTTGTGTGAAAATTGGATCCATGTTTGGAAATATCTTAGATGCAGACAGTGATGCATGTCTAAAGTGTGTTTGTGTGCGTGTGTTTGTGTGCACAGCTACCCTGAATATGGCGTTGTGCGGGTGTGTGAAGGGCCCTACATTCGGCCACGGGCACGCACGCTAGTGCCTTGGCAGGATTTGGCCATCGGAGACGTAGTCATGGTCAACTATAACCCAGATGAGCCTACTGAGCGTGGCTTTTGGTATGATGCGCAGATCCAGCGAAAACGTGAAACCCGTACCCTGCGGGAGCTCTTAGCCCTGGTCATTATTGGGTGAGTGAGAATGCAAGTGCCCTTTTTACTTACTGTCTAATCAGTTTTGAAATGCGGTGGAGCATATGATGATATGCACTCTTGCTGAAGTAAAATTGCCATTAGACATTCCAAGCAAACTATAGCAGTACATTGTAGAAAAGCTTATAGGTGCATTTGTGCAAACAGCTTCTTTATTTTTTTGTTATCTACTTTATTAACAAGATGATTAAAATAAGGTATTTCCAGATATATTCTCGCTGTACTTAAGTCAAACATTGCGGAGCCAAAACACTTCAAAGACGATGCTAAAACTACTTTCTTGGGAAACGCGATGATTTACATATTTTGCTGAAGTATCTGAATTTGTGATGTTGCTAAAATAATGCAGAGCAGGCAGGCAGCCAAATCGTTTCTTTCACACAAAGCCTGGCAGTATTTGAGCTACCTGTTGCCAGAAAATGGAAAATTAATACAATGCCAAATGCCTTTTGCCAGTGTGCTATAGGGGTCTACTCTTGGAATGTGTTTTTATGAGTGCTCGGACCACACAGGTTGTCGGTGCATTTTCACAAGTTGTACACTGAAAAACAGACTCGCTACATATTTCTGCATTTGTTCCCACATTGCAAACAATTAATTAGCATTAAGGTTTGGTGCATGTCTCTGGCTTGGGTGGTCAAAACGACTGCTCCATTTTTCACAGACAAAAAAAACTGGAGTTTCAGTGGTTTGGAATGCAGCGGTCATGAAAAACATCTAATTAACTTGAACGTTTCCTTTGATGTGGTGTGCTGCAATTACAATGTTTACTACATAACTCGGTGAAACTACCCACTGCAGTCTCATGAGATACTAAGGGCAATGCTCCGATGGCTGGTGGTAGTTGGGTCACAGTGAGGTCATTACTGCGGTTCTGTTAAGACTACTTTATTTTTAATAATTTGGTCCACAATTTTTATGGGAACAAAATGTCCCCTAATGAATTATACATGTTCTATTTAATTCTGCCAAGAGCAGGGAAAGCGGGCAGTGCAGCTTGTTATTCGGTACCTTAATGAATTATTATCCACTGCTTTTAAAATTCCTGTAATCTTAAACGCACCACTACTTTCAACCCTTATGGAGGGAAATGAGTCTGAAATACAAACACATAATGATTGCTTCTGAGCAGTTTGTTAGAGTATTGCAACGTTACAGAAGAACATCTGGGTATTGCATTCGTGTCTAAGTGACCAAAAAAATAACAGAAAACATTGTTTAGTTGAAAATGTAAATTTGGGCGGCGCTGCATAAGTTTTGGTTTGCTTTTCATGGTGATTAGTTGCCCGTTATGTTGTCATCGTTCCACAAGGTTGGCAAGTGCATCAACAGCCCGAGGAAGTGATTGCCGATATACCGTATTTTGTTTTGTGCTCAATACTATTTTTAGTGTAGCATGCTGCCATCTAGTGTAAAAGTTGATGTAGTGAAAACATTTTCACTGTAGGCTTTTGGTAGTTGTTTGTACCTGAGTGTTATTTTCTGTTTTGGGTGTAGGTATAATTGTGGGAACTCTTTTTTTTCATTAAAATAATGTTGTTATTCAAACGTGTGTATTTTTGCCATTCTTAGAGATGGTGCTGAGGCTCTGACAGACTGCAAGATACGGTTTGTGGATGAAGTGTACAAGATTGAAGAGCCTGGAAAAGCTACTGAGATCACCAGCAACAGCCCCGTGAAACGTAATAAATCACTATTGGATATTAATTGTTTCTTGCTATTTGTTTAAAATGATTATTTTTTTGAGTGGGAGCTTTCACACTTATTCAATGTGAAAAATCACTGGAAATAATTGTGAGTTTAATGTACCTAAACGTTAATGCATAGGCATTTCAAGTTAAAAGTACTGCTTTCATTGGGTTGCATATCATGAATGTTGACAATTGAACTTTGCGATTGTGGGTGCAGGGCAGACTGGTCCAGAATGCAAGGTGTGCAAGGATGATCCAAACAAAGATTGCAGGCACTGTGCTTGCCACATATGTGGCGGCAAGCAAGATCCTGACAAGCAGCTGATGTGTGACGAATGCAACATGGCGTTCCACATATATTGCCTTAACCCACCTCTTCGTCATATTCCCAAAGATGATGAAGACTGGTAAGTCGACAAGAACAGGTCTATAATTATACTCTTTGGTTCTTTCGGTAAAGAACCAAAGAGTATGGATTCCTGCAGTCACGAAAGCTTCAAATCAAGGCCTATAATTGTTTTACTTTTGCATTAATTAACATTTGCATACAGTGTACTGACAACGCAAAATGTTGCACTCTTAAAAAATATAGTTTAGTTACAGTCTCACTCCACAGGCTATATAAGCAAGCGGCTAATATATTTTGTGAACCATTTCATACCAACAGGTACTGTCCTGGTTGTAAGCTAGACGATGGCGAGGTTGTCCGAGCAGGTGAGATGCTAAAAGAGAGCAAGAAAAAGGCCAAGATGCCATCTGCCACATCCAACTGTGCACGAGATTGGGGGAAGGTATCTTCTACATTTCACACTGATACAAGCCTATTGAAATGATAATATAGGACAAAATGTGAAACCTACGCACACATCTGGTTCTCTGTTGAAATAACTGATAGAATGTATTGAAAGAGGCCAACATGTAGTACTAAATATCCATTAAAAGCAGCTGATTTACTATTCTAACAACCTTTGTAATTGTGCTTCAATTATGTAAAATGTACAATAAGAACAAAACATTTAAGAATCGCGATATTTCTACATTTTCAGCCCTTTATCCATCAGTGAACCTAACGTGTAAGAAAAAACGATTGATGGCTATTTTTTTCACATAATTGTAATATTAATGAAGTGCCAGGAGTTAAAGAATGGACTGCTTTATCTCCAGGGCATGGCATGTGTGGGCCGGACCAAGGAGTGTACCATCGTGCCGTCTAACCACCACGGCCCGATCCCCGGGGTCCCAGTGGGCTCCTTGTGGAAGTTCAGGGTGCAGGTACAGTATTTAACCATAAACCAATTCAAAAATTTTGTGTAAATATTGATAAATCAGCAGATGGAATAGGTGAATGTAGGCATATAATACATTTTAGTTGTCATGTGACATGCAAGACTCGGTGGGAAGACCGTGCCCATGGTTGCACTTTGTGCCATTTATAAGTAAACTTTTCTGTGTTATTTAAGAATTTAACCTTGAACCCCTGGCTTAAATCTTTGCAGAATAACTTATTTTAATACAATAAAAAATATTTTATCATAATTTTCCAAATTTGTTTAATTGGCTTCCTCCAATGTATGTTGAATTTCCTTTGCAACCGTACATAGCTAACCCTAAGATTGTTGTTTTGGCAGGTGAGCGAATCGGGTGTGCACAGGCCTCACGTGGCCGGAATCCATGGCCGCAGCACGGATGGCTCCTACTCTCTAGTACTGGCTGGTGGCTACGAGGATGACGTGGTAATTGTTATGTTTTTTGTTTGTTGCGGTTGCACCCGATTCAAGAGCCGAATGGCTCACAGGGCTATACCTAATAAATGAACTTGAACTTGAATTGTCTTGGTGCTGTCATTCCAATAACGGATACATTGCAAGGAAGCAATCTGTGATGAGCTGCGATTGAACTTTTTCCTCCCTCCGTTTCAAGGACCGTGGCACTGAATTCACTTACACGGGAAGCGGCGGACGTGATCTGTCTGGGAACAAACGCACTGCCGAGCAGTCGTGTGACCAGAAGCTTGCAAAGATGAACAGGTTTGTGGAGTACAACATACATATGAAGAAAACCCATTTGCATGCCATCAAAAATGTTTAAAAGTGATTTTGTCATCGTATTAATACAAAAACTCCATTGCAGGGCTTTAGCACTTAATTGTAAAGCAGCACTGAATGACAAAGTTGGAGCGGACGCAAAGGACTGGCGTGCCGGTAAGCCGGTTCGAGTGGTGCGCAGTGCCAAAGGCCGCAAGCACAGCAAGTTTGCACCCGAGGAAGGCAACCGCTACGACGGCATATACAAGGCAAGCTTCTTCAAAGCCAAATGCATCGTCATTGATCTGGCTAATTTGATATGATGGACATGAAATGAATGATCGTTGCGTGTTGTGCGGTACGATTGTAACAGTGTCTGCTTGGGTTTGCATTGCTGAACACAGGTCGTGAAGTACTGGCCAGAGAAAGGAAAGTCCGGGTTCCTGGTTTGGCGCTATCTGTTGAGGAGGGATGATGAAGAGCCTGCGCCCTGGACTAAAGATGGCAAGGAACGCTGCAAGATGCTTGGTCTCACCATGCAGGTGCGTTTCTTTATTCAAATGCTTTACCGTTTACATTCACAATCAATTAAGTGGCTGTGAGGCATTTTCTTTCTGGTAATTTGTGTAAAAGGTGTGTACTCTTTTGTACAAATATTTGTTTAAACATTTACTTGTATAACTTTCATAGCATCAAGTAATTTGTTAAAATTACTGTGCATTTTTTTATATTCTGCTTTGTACTTAATGATAGACCAATTCAAGCACTAATGTCGACTAATGATCACAATGCTTTTGTGTTGTGAGCAGTATCCAGAAGGGTATTTGGAAGCCAAGGCCAATAAGGAGCATGCCAATAATGAAGAGAGTGACGAGGAAGAAGAGTTATCCCCACCTCTTACGCCCGTACCCGCTCGTGGCACCAGCAAGCGCAAGCGATCACTAAAAAGTACGTGTGCTGTCTTGCTTTTTTCCACTGAATAATACGCGCATACTTCATAGCATACGCGCCAATTGCATGACTACAGTTGTACGCAATACTTACGCTTGACGTGTTTTTCCCGCTGTGCGCCAGGCGGCGATGTTGAGACTCCAACCAAAAGCCCCAAAGTGACACCGAAAAAGGCAAAGGTGGAGGCATATAAACTGTCAAGTGAGCAGAGGAAACTAATCAAGGAAGATTCCCAGAACAAGAAGCTGTGGGATGAAGCCATGGAATCTCTTTCAGAGGGCACGGTGAGTGGCGCATAGATGGGTTTATTAGCGACAGCTTTGACATTATAGAAAAAGGCTTGTACGTTTATTTGTGAGTTTGTAACTTCCAATTGCTTTCTTGAGGCTGCCCTCAAAGTTTTCCCATTCCATCCTCAGTTATGTGCAGTGTAGTGACCTCCCCAATATGTTTTCATATTAACTTGTTTTCTCTTCCGCTGTCTTCCTCTTTATTTTGCCTTGCCTCGGTATCCACTCTGTAGTGAGTGTGTCCTGCCCATTTGAACTTTTTTCCTTCTCGACACCACATCTATTGGCTGGTGCTAAATACTATTTAATTATCTTTTGGCAATTATGTATTTCATAAAGTCTACAAAGTTGAGGTATGAGGATCAATGTGTTCACAGTTATGATTTATTTTCCCTGTTTGTGTTAAATGAAGGTGTATATTGAAGCGTATGAATTTGTAGATGGTAAGTGTAAGCTTTACATTCTGTGGATTGTGCTGTTTATCATTGCAGAAGTTCCTGTCAAAGCTTGAAGAGCTGTGTCTGTGCATTTGCTGCCAAGAATTGGTGTGGCAGCCAGTCACCACAGAGTGCCACCATAATGTCTGCAAAGTGAGTGTTGTCGTTGTGACAAGCACTGTAGGCCAAATCAATATGAATTCGTATTTAAAATATGTAACTTGATATAAAATAGCAGAATTATGTCGACAGTAATTGTCTATAAATTATTAATATATCTTTTTATTTTATTGTTTTCCTTCTAAATAATATATTTTTATTTTATTATTTCCCTTCTACGTGACTTTACCGAAAGAACCAAGAATATGAATCCCTGCAGTCACGAAAGCTTTAATCAGTAATTGTCTAACCATAAAAATGTCACTTGTGGGCTCAGAATAAATAATGAATGCATGCTGTCTGTCTAAGGTAACCCCTCATATGAAAATGGCATTTTGAGACATGGTATAGTATTTATGTACAAAGTGTGATGTGCCTCATTGTGCCACCGTTCTTTGTATCCACAGAGCTGCCTGCAGCGCTCGTTCAAAGCTCAGGTGTACACCTGTCCAGCTTGTCGTCTCGAGCTGGGCAAGTCCAACAGCATGGCGATCAACCAGAAGCTGCAAACCCTTCTCAATCAGCTCTTCCCTGGCTATGGCAGTGGTCGGTGATTTCTCAGATAATCTTACACAGACCATGCCGGGCTTACTGGATTCCTTATTGTACACACAGGTGGATCGGCATTCGTCTTTCGGCCAGTTACTGTTTGATTGTTGCGCGAGAGGTGGAGAGAACCAGACATTGTTTCTTTTGTTCTTCTCCACATTTGTGAGATACTAAGCATTTTGCCCAATTGTAACCCAAAATTGTTTTATTTCTTTACCACCGCTGAATGGTGGTTTTTGCATATACATATAGAAATGAAATTTAACAGATCTACCTAAATATGCGAAACTTTTCAAATAGGTTGTATATATTTGATAAACAATTTGTAGGACCGATCATTCAATATATTTCTACAATTTTGTCGTTCGGCACAATTTAGGTGTCCCAGGTTAGTTGATGCCAAAGCCATGATTTTACATTTGTGTAGATGTGAAAGCAGTTCTTAATTTAAAACCCAATCACACTGGAATCCTTTAAATTGTTTAGCTTTAAATATTTCTGTGCTACACAGCTCTTTAGAAATTGATCAATTCTGCTTAGGTTACCGGAGTTTAATCTTTTTCTATGCGAAATGCGAACAAGAAACCAGCTGGACCACTTAATAGGTCATATTTTCTTACCTAAATGACACCAGGTAAAATTGAAGGAAAATAGCTTAACTTAGTGTGAGTGAGGAGTCTGGGTGAGAAACTTTGCAAAAGACAATAGTGATATCCTTCAGCTTCTACTGTTGCTGGCTTTTTGACTGTTCGTTTTAATGTGCCTTCCCCTACTCTATTGAAACGAAAGGCATGAAGCCAGCACAGTGTTGCACTATGGGAGGTGCTTGTGTGTTGGTTTTTATAAGCTTTTCAGTAGGCTTCCTTCCAACACTCGAGCAGTGAATTGCATCTGATTCCAAACCAGCAAAATCGTGTGACCATGTCCTTAATGGCATATTTATTACTATCTGCTGCAGGTTTAGGGGTTTGTTTGGATGATAAACCTCTGATGCACAATGCCATGAAAACATGCAATAAGTGTGCCTATACTAATTTCAATAGAGATAAAATATGTTTTACGATGTGCATATATGATGGAAATGTTTAAATAAGGCTTTTATTTCTTTTGCCATGTCTGTTTTAAGCATGTTTGTATTTCTCTTCAGCAGATCAGACCGTGTTAATATGCTACAAACTTGGTCGTTTTAAATGCATTGTATAAAGACGGTAGATAACATTTTAGTATCAACTATTCATGGCTGAATTTTCTACCATAAAGGTATTGACGTTTGCTATTAAAACTTTCAGTGTTTTCCAGAATGCTATTTTCATATTCCATTTACACTGCTGGCTGAGCAAATAATTTGAATGTGTTCCTACAAAGCAATTGGATATATTCCTACTTTGGCAAGAATGCATTCAGAATTATCAAAAGCATATTATTAGGGGGATTACTGTCATGTAACTATAATATGTGAATTGCATTTCGTAAAGTTGAAACTACTCGTGCTTTCTATTGATTACCAAACTCTTGAATACATGCTCTTTTATTAAAGTTAATAATTGGAGAAACCATTTTTCCCTTGGATACAGAATAGTATAAATTACGCTTAATGTTGTCTTAATGTTCAATATAATAGATATCCTCTTAATACCATGTTGGAAAATTGAACAAAGATTTTTGGTATAATTTATTAACAGTTTTTTAGCCACAACACTTCCAATTTCCCCGCACCTCTGATTAGCATGGTTGGCTACATACGGTGCGAAAGAAGTTCTATATTGTAGGTATCACAAACACGGAAATCTGCTACCTCAGCCTATAGGGGAGAAGATTTTATGATGGATTAAAACATCAGCACATATACTGCCAATCAAACTGCCTTTCATTCTACCAGTTGTGATAACTTTCAATTCTTTCTGGAAGTTGTCAAATAAACTTTACCTAGTTTTTATGCGACAGCACTGTTGCTGTAAAAAAAATCATTTGAGGTGGCAAGATTTTCAAATGAGGGTTGCATTCTTATTACATGTAAAATTGGGAAGTGTATTATATTTAGTACAACTAATGAGGTAATAGTTTAAAGTATTCTAAGAAACACTGCCAACATAAGTTGATTTGCATGTTAATGGGTGTTTTTGAGAAATGAAAGTATCACTTTTCGGTGTCTCCCATACCTTGCCATTGTATGATGTTACAATTATGCCATTTTTACCAGAGGGATGCATTCCAGTTACCTCATCCCCCTTCAATTGTCACGACCAGTGTGGCATTTTCTGTGGTAATAAGGTCCCTTGAAAAAATGTATCAGATGGTTAAAGATGGCCCCGGCAATATTTTAACTGGTTGTGAGATGCATTGAAAGTAGGAGATGAACCAACAGTTGAATTTTATCTTGGTATTTTGTGCCCACTGCCTCGCCAGATGAAAAAAGCAAGCCAATAACTATTAAAAACACGATTTTAAACTTAATTACCAAATGTGGAAGATCGTTTCACACTGTGCTTGTTTAACATTTGCTAATTTTGATGGGTGTACCTCAACATTTGAGACGTTGCAAGCAGCTTGGGGATTTGCTATGTTTGAAGTAGCTTGTGTTAGAAAGTCCTTCCCTATCCTGTTTACGCTTTGTGACGAAGGCTCATTTTGCTTACTGTATGTAACTCAATATACATTGATTTCTGTTTTATAACTGGTTTAAATAAATACCTTAAGTTTCAACCATGCATTCTGCTTTTCATTTTGTGCAAAATTGTGTTGCCATCAGTTGGTGGGGAAGAGAGGGGGTAAATACTGGTCATGATGGTTACTAAATACTGAATCGTCATCCAATGTCTGTTCACGAGATGAAATCATGCACAGTAAACACCTCACTGGGATACAGAATTATGCTCAGCAAACAACTTAAAAACGAAATCCGTCAGCCATGATCGGTTGGGTCAAGTCCTCCCAACTTCATTGCGTGGAGTTCTGATGCCTCAATCCACCGCGCTCCTGTACGCGTGCGATTCATATAACCACGTAGGAGTCATTTGATGTTTTCTTTTTCTGCCAGTTTGTCACCAGTCTTGGCCATCTGCTCTCATCTTTTGTTTCCTGCCTGAGTCCACATTTTAAAGAAATATCAGTTTGTGTTCTCAGCACCACATGTAACTCTTTTCTCTGCAATCCCACCGGCGTGTTACCACAATTGGCCACACGGTGGCCTCCGGTGCTGCTGTGCTCAAATGTAACACATTTAGGGGCAGCTGTTGAACCCAAACTGCAATTTCAGGGCTCTGCCAGTCACTTAATTTCTTGTTATTTCGTGGCGTTTTAGGCTAAAATATTCTATGTAGGCGATGATGCATGAAGTAGTCATTTCCGCATTAGTTTGTCAAATCGAGTGTGGGAGTTTACAAAAAGCAGAGGCGGTGAAGTATGGGTAGTGCTGCCACTGCTACGTAAGACCGCATGGCCCACAAGCAGCTCCGTGGCTCTGTTGGGGTGTCTGATGCTCACTGAATGGATAGTCACAAAATTAACAAATAAAATTATACATTCGTTTACAGTATTTGAATAAACACCGTTTGTCAAGACCCCTGCTGTGGGTGAAGGCCCCTCCCCATGCCGTATCGGTCATTGACGTTTCACCATTCTTGACTGCTCGTGCGAATTGGTAAAGGATGGTGTCCAAATATACCCCACTGATGTTAGAGCTTTGGTTGGGAATCGTACTCACGTCATCAGGTTCCAGTGCTATGCACGAACCACTGCAGTAGATTGAAAAAAAGGACGATAAAAGTGTATTCAATCACGTGTTTTTGGATCAAAGTAGTAACGTTCCACAATTTATATATATATTTTTTGGCTGAATACAATTAAGAAATTTGTTTTTAATACAAAATAAGTAAACTTTTGCCCAATGTTGACCAAACAGCATAGTTGATAGGTTGTCATTCTTTAAGAATTTTTAACGAATATCTTTGTATATATTCTGGCTGATAATACTGAGTTAATTTGTAGATAGTGCAGAAAATCAATTATGCTGTATTCATATTCCCATGCCTATACTCTCCACTTCCAATGCAATGAACAATGTTGTTAAATGTGGTTAAACAACCCTCAAAACGTATGGCGTAGGGAGGCCCTCATCCAGTCGTGGTTGGCAACGGGTTGCATATTATATTACAATGCAGTTATGTTTTTCCTTTACACTACTACAGTAACAATGACAAAGGGAAAAGTCACTGAAAACATTTATTAAACCACAATTACATTTTCACATCACACAAATGAAGGCATAGTGAAAACCGACAATGAGAGTGCACTTTGCTAATAACTTTAGAGGCTGTAATGAAAGCCTCAAATGGCTTTATAAATAATATAGGGGAAGGCATTTTTTTCAAACAAAGTTTGGTTGGAATAACTTTGGTACAAGGTTGGTTTAATAATGCACACCCAATTTACTGAATTCAATTATTTACACACCACCTGTAACATTAAACCCGCAGTAAAGCCCCTGATGCATAAACATTTAAGTATGGAAGGTGACGTTCAGAAAAAAAGTACGAGAACAGCATCAATCGAGGGGAATATGGTCTCCAGTAACTGCACATCTCATTCAAGTGTCAACGTAGATTAAGAGCGGCACAACATGAACGCGCAGATGCAGTTGAACTGCTAAAGCAGCAATAACAGGCGGTCGAGCACTTTACAAACATTTCAATGGTCATTCTCTCCCCAGAACATTAACCAATAATTTACACGAACACAATTTGGACCCAGTTCTTACTGGAGTCATCAAACCTCATCACTTATTTATCTTCTGGACTCGTCATGCATCATGAAGCCCCTGCTGAAGCATTTCACATCCAGCAAAGTCCCAGTCATTGCTAACGTCGATATTAACACTATCCAAACCAGTGTGACTTAGTTCATCTTAAATATCACAGCAATAATCTTAGATCAACAAAGGTCCTTCAGTAGTTCAAATATTACTTATCCCTTTTAAACACAAGTAAATGTATAGAAACTCAAGACGCCCCAAAGTATTCCTGCAATGCAAGCCATATTTTCCACCTCCCTGTCTCTGGTCCACCCCGACCACTCAACTGCACCATCTAGCAACACTCCTAGTGCCTGGCTGCCTTGCAAATCTTATCGTAGACCTCCGGGAAGGCACCCTCACAGCCGTACTGCTTGCGCATCTTCTGGTAGAGCGTTGGGTCGAACATGTTCCAGAATTCCTCCCGGCTCATGTAGGAATCGGCATAGAGCATCTGGAACCTGTGTGGGATGAAGGTGTCATTTAATAAACATGGAAAGCAGCCTTTTTTTTAAAGAAAACTGGGTGGCATTGTTTTGCAGGGGACCCATTTATAAATGCAAAGCTTACGTTAAATTAAGCATGGCATTAACACAGTGAATTAAAGTTTTCTTGAATTAAGAGTGCCATCTGTTGGATTCGTACATTAATTATGGTTCAATTCCACTGAAAGTCTGAGTTTTTATTTATTTATTACACATGATACCAAAGC